>NW_026926473.1:0-28219 GCF_032062105.1 Saccostrea cuccullata | reverse complement strand
TCGGCTAAATCATTCGAAAGAAAAATTAATGCCCTTTATACTGGCCCCCAGAAAAAAAAAAAACATCAGGGTTTGGGTTGCAGGGTTTGGAGAGATCTACATAGAGCTGTGACTACGCAGACCAAACAAACATTTCACAAACACTCCACAATATTCAAAACCAGTCAATGGAAGAATGGGGTTAAATTATGGAAAGAAAGAAGTTTTGACACGAGTTACGCAATGTATAGAATTAAGGAATTTTAGAGTGCTGTGTAATTAAAATATAAAGGAAAAGTCTTTAATCTCTTCACATGTGCATGGTGACGTTTCAAAAAGAGATAAATTTACACGAATGGGACATTAAACACTATGCAAACAATAAATCAAAAGAAATTTGGAGAACTTATTGTAAAACCTTCGGATGAGACCGTATAAACGAGACCCCGTGTTGCAAAAGGTGCTGGCACGAAAAAGATCCATCACTGCTCAATGGTCTTAAGTACCGAGAATAGGAGAAGAATAACAGTTCTCCACCAGCATGTGGTTGCGTGTCCATAGGAGTAAAACAATTTCGAGAGGGACATTTAACAGCAGACAAACAGACAAATATGAACTTGTGGATATATCTTGAAGATAAATAGTAAATAAAACGATCTTCATAAAAATCTGCCAGTGTTAAAGGTGTTGAATACTGTTCGTTATCTCCATATCCTTATTATTAAGTCTCTTCCTACCAAAAATAATTGTTTGTATCATCTGTCCTTAAAATCAAATCCTTTTATCTGCTCACATAGATTGCTACGATTTGACTGGATCTATAAAGGATCTGATTGTAATCAGATTGCATCTAATTTTTATCTTTATCCCTGCTGTTCTCGTAAGGAACATGTTGGACAAATCCACTCATCTGTACATTGACACCGAAAAGTTCCCACTTCAAAGGTCTAATAAGTACTGCTATTCTTACAAGGGTTAAAGCAACAAATGTTTTCTATTTCGCATCATGTGCCTAAATTACATGTTTGTGGTTGGTTAGGATTTAAATGAACCTTGCCGAAGGATAAAAACACAAGCTAAATTTAAAAACAGTTGGATAAAACATCCCGTTTGCACGACATAATATTTTGTTAGCATAACTTACGTATTATCCCGTTTGCTAGACATTATCTCATTCGTATGTCATAAATTTTCCTTTAATCTGTATATCCATATTTTATATCCAATTAGCACTTTAAATAAAAATTTATTCCGAATATTTATGTGAATTATTAACAATTCAAGCTTAATTAATTAAAAAAAGAACGATAGTTAACTATAACTAGAGCCGAGCTCGTTGCAAAGCAACGAGTAGGTCTTCCGTTGGGGCTGTGGACAGGAAGTACAGACCTTGGGTCAAGGTCACTGCACTTTCTTATGTAAACAACCTTTCTTCCCAGCATGAGCCTCCAGTAAATTTTAAATATAAAGTTATGCTTAAACATTTTCTTTGTCAGTGACCTTGATTTGCCAGAAAGACATTTGATCAGGGTCATGACAAAACCTCCAATCATAAGTAATGTATGTTTCAAGTAAGAGCCTCCAATGATTTTCATTTACTAATTCATAGCGTAGTAAAGAAAATATTTATTCTGTAGTGACCTTGATCTTAACAAAATAATTTTGGCTCTGTGTTAAGACAAACACCTTTTAGTGATGAGAAGTTCATAACCTGACAGAAATTTTACAACTTCTCTGTCATTGGCCGATGATGATGTTTGAAATTTGCATTATCTCGCACCATTTTGTCAGAGGTCAGAAAAACAACACTGAGGTATTTTTAAACATAACCGGATATTAATATTCAAACAATATGGAGTTTCTATTTATGAAAAAAAGGGGGTTGAAAGTCCTTTCCATAATACGTATTTTAGGGTAATAGCTTTACTTTCAATAAAATTTAACTCAAAAGTCCACAAATAAAATATCTTTCCTCATTTATTTCAAAGTTTGGGTAAAGGGGGTGAGGAGCATGGGGATGTCATGATGTATACGTAATACATTCGAGGTTATTATTGTTAGACAGGAAGACCCAGGAGTTGTGATTTGCTGATCATGATCTAAAACACGTTGACAAACCAAACCCACATGTATTTATACACGTTATTCAATCAATTCATTCATAATAATATATTTTCCTTGAAGGAGGATGTTTAATAGAATGAAAATTAGACGATACTTGATACAGGTACTTGCTGGTAAAAACTTGGTTGAATGTACTTGAATAAAATGCTTCTCACTCGTTTTCTCTCGTACGCGTATTTTTTTAACCAAGGAAAGTAATTTGTGCTAGATATAAGTTCATCATTTTAAAGAAAATACTGAGTTATATACGGTAAACGATACAAATGGTTTGACTTTGGTGCCGGTTATGATTTTAACAGCTTAATTTAGGTTGTAAAAGCGTTTAATTACAATGACATAATTAGTCTGTAATATTAAGCTAATATTGTTACCCCGGTATACAAGTTCTTAAATTTTCGATTCTTGACAAATGCGGGTTTATTATGACTTCAACGTACATTGTATAACCTGCTACTGATATTTAATCACGGAACAAAATTACAATGTTACAGTAGCACACTATACTTATCATTTATACGGGTTTTGAATAAATTATAAAACAAATTAAGTTCATTGCTTTAAAATTATTATTTCCTGAACTTTACTATAAAACCTGTAATATAAATTAATAAAACAGTGTGCAGCACAGAAGTCACTTATGAAGTTTACACGTGCCGGTGTTACTTATCGATGTTTACTCCATTTCATTGAGTATAATTCTATCCTCACGATTCGGAAGATTCTCTTTAAAAGTTTAAAATTGGTATAGCCATGGTTAATATCTGTGATAAAAAAATGTGTTTCGGAAAACTTGTGTTGAAAACGTATTTATTTGTGTGTGAAAAGAGCAAAGCTTGTGCATTTTATATTGGTTGAAGTAAAGTAACGGCAGATCGCCAGTCCTTGCGCTATGAATCGTCAAATTACACATGGATCTAACGAATATTTAAGAATTGAAGACTGATTGATGTACATGTAAAATAAATGCCCCAGCGTTTTGTACTAAAGTCAAACCTAAAACATTTTAAGATATTTTTGAAAGATTTAATTTACTTAGAGAAAATAATATTTTCTTACTGTTGTGAATGGTTTGTATATACCAATTATTTGCCTATGACTGCGGGGTCAATGGTTCACCGCGGTGTGTCGCTTTAGAATTAATCGAAAGATAGAATACGTAATGGTAAACACACTTTAAATAAAGAATCTTGGTTCCAGGTGAATATGAGAATCGCGCATTAAATAATTGTGTATTATTTGACTCTTAAAAGTTTTTTTTATGAAATCCGGGCGTATATTGTTTCCGTTCATATTGTTGATGTTCATATTTAAACGAATAAAAGATACTCGTACTTTTTTTCTACTCCTCTTTCTCTTGGAAAGATCTTTATTAATAAAAGGAAAAAGATACCATCGAATACTCTGAACGGGAAAACAAAGAACACGTTTAAAACCTAATTTAAAAAAGAGATATGATACAGCGTGGTAAAATATTTATTACTTACGGCAAGTTTATTTCAATTATACGCATAAAGAGTTCTTTAATATCAAAATGAGAACGGAGCCTTGTTTATGGTTAATACGGATCTAGCTTTCTTTCCTACCATACGTAAGACTCGAACAAAATAATATTTTCATGGGACAGAGATAGTATAAGAAGGAACAATTTATCAAGAATTAATTTAACCATTGTGTTTTTTTTTGTGTGTATGACTGTGGATCGCTGGATCACACGCCGATTGATTCCCGGTGACCGACTTTGCCCCGCCGCTATCGGGGAAGGCGCGTTATATAATTGTAAACAAAAAACATGAACAATGTGAATGTTAAAGCCGTGCACTTAATGGTGTGCTTTTTAGTTATGTTCTATTTTCTCACTATATTGTTTGCTTCTATGTGAAAAGAAGAAAAGATTATATTTTCTTCCCTTTTAAGTAGACTTGGTTTATACGATTTTTAAAAAATGAAATAAAAGGGAAAGTTGTTAGTGAATAAACATGATAATTTATAAGAAAAAAAAAAAGCACAAACACTTCGAGAACTTTATTCTGAAGAATATTAGCTTCCAATATAGCCATGTTTATTATTTATAGTAAGCTTGCTTTGGTTACACGCACGAGGAGCTCTCGTTTGCGTGCTGAGTGAAAATAATTACCTGTGCATATATAGGTCATGCACCAGCTCATTTAAAACAAGACTCGAACACAATTACAATTTCATGAGATCAGTAAGATGTTAAAGAACAACTTTATAATCGACAGTCATTTCGAAATATTTACCGTTTTTGAGTTATAAAGCAAAAACTTTCAAGGTCCCTTGATCCCTAATTATAGGGGCCAGCCCCTTTTGAATATTATTATATGAAAGCCATTGCAATTATGCACAACTT
This sequence comes from Saccostrea cuccullata, assembly GCF_032062105.1. NCBI lineage: Eukaryota > Metazoa > Mollusca > Bivalvia > Ostreida > Ostreidae > Saccostrea > Saccostrea cuccullata. Next base: position 23,748 of record NW_026926473.1, on the reverse strand, counting down.
TTGTTCATTATGTCTTAACAAAATATTTTTAGTTTTCAAGATAAAAAGGAAAATATGTGTAAATTTTCGCTCTTTTAGGCGTTCTAATTTTTGACCCCTATATAGCGCCATTGTGAATACAGAAATCGAAAAACAAAAACCGATGTGCACAACTTCAATCCTTCTGTTACCTAAAATCGGTAAAAATTCTGCTCCAGCTTTTGTGGTCTCTGAGCCTTTATCCGGAAACGAAAGCCTATAAATTTTCGTTTAACTCAAAACCGGAAGTGACTTTTTAAAATTTTAGTCAACATTCTGGTAGAGTTTATAAACGTCTATAACCTCTTAAAATTTGAGCGAAATCCGTTGAAAAATGAGTGAGATATGAGGCCTCAAAGTTGGCGTCTAGGAAGTAGAAGAAAAAAAAGAATAATAATCTTTACCATCAGAATCAGTAGAAGGTCTTCCGTTGGAAACGGAAGACCTTAATTATTGTAGTTATTATCTGTAGTTTACTAGTTAGGCACAAACTTTTCATAAAAGGAAATCAAATTTTTTCTTTGGATTTCAGATTGTTAGTGTTTTCCAAATCATATATTTTATATTGAATAGAACTTAACTTTTATATTCAATATCAATTTCAAATTAACATCATTGATATAAAATATAAGAGATTTTTAGCTTAGAAATCTCAAAAGATTGTTCTAGAGTTAAGTTTCAGAATTAATCAATTTATCAGTTCCACTATAGTTAACTGTTATAGAATATAGTTATCTAGTGTTGATTTTTGGTAAAGGTTACTAGAATCTAAGCCCAAAATTAACATCGCTCATTTGTGGTAGAATTTCAACTCCAACATTGGTATTAAGTTGCCAAAGACAAGTGCCTCATCTTATACATGTAAGTATAGGTCTTAATATTTTTTTTTTAAATTGAAATCAATTGCTTATTAAATTTTAAAGAAATATGAACAAGATGAGTTACAAACCTTTTGTTACACAAAGGCATTTTGTCAAGAAAAATGTGTTTGGGCAAAGGAGAGACCGATGAGGCAAACGATGAACTAGCAACTTATCGCGATTCAGCTGAAATTTTCAATAAATCCTAAACTTTTGATGTTTGTGTTTCTTAAAAACATTGTGAGAACAGACTTTTTATTTATATAGTATTAAAATTATCTGTCTACGAACTTTGTGAAAACAACTCATAGCCCACTTTTTTGTAATAGTTTTGGTTTTTCCAGAAAATTTGGTAATAATCCCATGTATAAATATAACTTTTCATTTTCCCCACAGGTGTAAAAACCTTAGATTTGGATAAGATATATAATCTGTTTAAAGTAAAAACATATGTTGTAAGAAAGACATGATATGTTGTGCTAACAAGTTAAGATTATATCTCATGTAAACAACTAATTATTATGGCGTCATTATCGACCTTATTAACAAAATTTGAACATTTTCGAAAACTTTCCCAAGAGCCATATTGGCAGAATGCAATAAATGACAAATATTAAATGAACTAACAAATATGAAATATGCACATCAAAACCCAGTCATGTTTGGTAACATATAAAGAGTGACCATGAATATAAATATGAAAATGTTATTAAGCGTGTTAAATTTACCCAGTATTAGCCGAAGTGAGAGAAAAGGGTATCATCAGAGCCGAAGTGACGTTGAGGCCAGCATAAGTACTTATACTCTGTAAAGGAAGGTGATGAAATCATCATCATTTAAGTCGTCATAATCCCATATCTCTTGTTTTTTTTCGAACAAATTAACGTCAAATGATACAATACGAAATTGTGTAACGAGACAACAAAATATACCTTGAAAGTGATTAACTTAGTTCTAATTTCGTTTCAGTTATTAAAACATAATTCTTACATAGTAGGAGTTTGATATACTCTTGGCTGATATACTAGTATTATAACAGCTGCCAAATGGTTTTTCATGGTTTTCATAGTTTCTCGTCCAATGCAGCCTTCTTTGTATCAGCTCTTTTGAAAGATGTCCTCTGCCTTGGTTAGACACAGAAACAATGCACCCCCATGTACAGTGATGTAATCTGTCTTAACATAACTCTGAAGCGGACGATGAAAAAGTATTTCTCACCCGTTCGACTGCTTCTGATGTTAAAAAGCTTGCATTTTTTCAGAGTTACTTTCTGAAATCTAGCATCATGAAAGTTATGTCCCACCACAATATTTCAAAGTTTTAAACACACCCCTACTAATATGTTCGGAACCTTTTATTTTTCGGTGTTCTGCAAATTATAAAACTCGATGAGTTCAGAGTAGCTCTGGCAGTGGCTCTGGCGAGAGTTAGCGAGACTTCAGTGAGATAGGGTAAATTATTAACGGAAATGTGGCTAGGAAGTGACTAGCACGTGGAGGCATGGTAAACAGGAAAGTTATGTTGCGTTTCAGTTTTCACCACCCTAGAATCAGCTGATAATGTCTTTAGAAATGTACTTCAATCAATCGATCTCTTTTATATTCATTCAAACTTAAATAAGTATTCTCTAAAATATAATTTTCTGCAGTCATGAATTAAAATTTCTTGTTGGAAAAATATTTTTGCATGGGAACTTGGACTATATTTTTTGGTGTCAGATTAGCAAATGAGGCACCACCATGATTTTAACTGACCAATCATCTAAATGAGTATTGCATTATGGGTTACTACGAATGCTACAGGAATTTTACACTTGAAAAAAGGAAAATTTTATGGTAAATGAAAAGCATTTTTTAAAAATATTATTTTCATCTTCATAATGACTAACAATTCATTTGTTAAACTAGAGGCACTGTGAGCGATGAGGTCACTAAATGATACCCCCCGCCTCCCATATGGTTATAACTGGTGAAATAGTCCATGCTTTCCTGTGGCCGGGAAACCAAAAATATGTGTCGGATCAAAAAGTAAAATAGGAGGTGCACAATGGCAATATGTAATAAAGATTCTGTGAAAGTTTCATTAAATTTCATTCAGTGGTGTGAGAGGAGTTGCGGATAAGAGATGGGTACCCCAAAGCGTAACAGACGGACGGACGGACAGAATTAACGATTACTAAATACCCTCACGCTTTTCAAGCGGGGGTATAATAAATAGCGGAAGTCTAGGTTTCTAAAAGTTATACTGCAAAAGCGATTTGCGTCTGTATTAATTCCTTTGTTGTACTATCGGTGAATACAATTGCCAGGTGAATTCCCTGGCCGAACACGTGATCACGAACGTAAACAAAGTTCTGTCCATTTAAATGCATAATAATTGCTGCTCTTGAAGCGCTGTTGTTCTGAACTAGACACAAACTACATATTCCTAAACATTTTTTTCCATTTAACAACAAATTAAAAACGCCCGTCACATCTTTCATAGTTTCTTATCTTTGTATTTTGTTCGTAAGAACATTTTTTTTTAATTTTGCAGTCCATTACATGATCGTAGATTGACCTGAACTACGCGTTCGAAGTAAAATGTAAACATGTATTTGGCTATTCATTCAACGACTGGTCAGTTGCTCGTGGTTAGATCCTCTGTGTGCATTTATAACAATAGCCATATAAGGCAAACAAAGGTTTGTCAGTGTAGATGATAATGCACATTTTTATACCAGCGAATTGGTCACTAGTGAGCTCTATTTTTCGCCGAAAAGTATGAGATATATTGTACTTTAACACTCCTCTTTTAGCCACCCTTTTTCTGTTGAAAATCATGAAAGTCTTTCAGAAAGGTCTGGAAACATTATTAAAAGACATTTTTTCAAAAGAAACATGCAATAGCAATATCATGTTTACTGCCAATTGTATTTATAAAACAGGTTCTACCCTATAACCTTCGAATAGGTAAACTTAAACCACGTGTCTTGAATTTAAATCACAATAACATTAGTAGGGGTGAAACCGTAAATGCATGATTTCTTTACGCAGAATTGTCATTTTTCGTTGCTACATTTCCACAAAATCAAGACGAGTATGGCAAGTGAGCAAAGTGCATAGGAAAATTCTCCTTTCCAAGAAGTCAGTTTGGAAATATCAACTAAATAGCATAAAAGAAAGCTCGATTATTCAATTTATAGATACCTATGGCAGAATCATACTGCAGATGTAACAAACCATTCATTGACAAAGTCTCCTTTAAAACATCGACTTTGAAAACTTAATGTTTTAAAGGACATGCGTATCTTAGACGAAATGACAAATTAAATACATATTAGGGTTGTGTCGTCGTACTTAAGTTCTATAATGTTAATTATTTTTGAAGAAGAATGTGACCTTAATTAGTGCGAAAAACCATGCGAGCTTAAAAGGAGCGCGGAGCTGTACATGTATAACAAATATTTTTACAGAGTATAGGTTTTGCATTTGAAAGAGTGCTTATGAGAACCAATATTACAGAACCTATATGAAATAGGCGACCGTCCGAAACTGCTTCTGCTTTATGATTTTTTTAAATAAAAAAGGACAAATAACATCTTTTAAGCATATTACAGTTTTATCTTACCCACTGACTTTGTCCAGACAGATAATAAAGCGATGATCACAAGCACTGTAGTAGTCGTCACATGGGTCACCGTTATTTTCCTGACCCCCCTGGTTGTAAAAATGTTTCATCAGAAACGAGGGGTGTCCTGAACATTTACATAGCTATTAAGAATGTAAATAAGTGCCATTTATAGAGTTAAATTTTTTAAAATACACAATAAAAATATTTTCAAACAAAAAAACAATTTTTGAATAAGTTTTAAGTAAATTTTTATTTTAGTTTGAAAAAGACATATATGCTTATATGCATTTCATTTCATTTACATGTGTATTTTTTTATGAGGGGGGTCAGAAAAAGTAAAATTGTAAATAAGAAAGTAAATTGTTATGCAACGAGTGTTTGTTGGACATATAAACTCAAGTACTGCAACTTTTATACTCTTAATATTGCAGAAAATTTTAATGATACACATTTTTTTCGTTCTAAATTAGTTTTTCCTATTTGAGGAAAAAAAACACGTTTACATAATTTCGTTAAATATAAGAAACCTTTAAAAGGAACTTTTCCCCCAAAATATATATATTAATACATGCATTATGTTTCCTTTTTTGTTAGGGGACAATGAGTCCAATGAATTACTTAAAGATCTTGTTTTGCTTACATGCATAATTTTTTTTATCTTAACAATTTCAGAATGTTGAGTCAAAATGAACTAAAAGAAAATTTTTCAACTTTCATAAGATTAAAATATTTTTGATAATTTCACCCCCCCCCCAAAAAAAACTTCTCTAAAGTCACAACGCAAATTTGAATGCTATAAGGCAAATAATTTACATAAAAGCATTTTGAATAACACGATAATATCTTAATTTAAGGAAGCATACCTCTACAAAGGTGATAAGAAATACTGGCTGACACCACCATAACGTTAACATCATCTTTCGGAGCGGGAACCCTTTCCTCCCATTGATATATAAGAACTGTAAATATAGAGAGGAACCTTCAGTTTAAATACTAATCACAGTTGAGGAAACAATGATAAAATACCCCAATCCACAAGAAATAAAATAGAAAAGCCATGGTGATTGTACTTGATGATCATATATGTTTTACATATAAATTTAACAAAAAATAGTAGTTTGAGCTGAATTAGAGAAAAATGATTAGTTTTGATTTATTGCGGAATAAATATTATTTCTGATAATAAGGAAAATATTTTTCAAAATCTGTGAATTGGAATTTTCAAGGTTTACATGGGGAAAACAAGGAAAACTCATCAAAAAATTCTCATGAAAGTAAAAAATGTGCAGAATACACCCGAACAATACATGGAACTCGACTTCATTTTTTTTTTACAAAAACGGTCATGGTCGAGTAATTAAAGATTCGATTACATTATTTTTGGCCTTGAAAGGTAAGTATTGCAAACTAAAGGCAAAATTGTAAGCTACTAGTACATTGATGTTAGGGTTTTGAACTTTTTGAAAAAATAAAAGTGGGGACTTAGAAATTTTGACAAGTATATATATAGGGTAGTTCAAATTCCTTTTGGCTCTGTGGAATATTAAAAAAATATTTAAAATTGACATATGGTTTTGAAAAATTTCTTCCTTAGATAGGGAAGTATGAGTATAAGTAGGATTACCACTTGTAGAATGAAATCCAAGTTCTTATAAAAAACGTATCTCGTACTTTAAAAATTACACTATTCTGTTAAAAAAAAATAAATGAAAAGCCACGACAACCCTTTCACATCGTTTTCAAACAATGTAAAACAACTTCAACGAAAAAAAGTTTAGTATAATTAATTTTAATTGAAAACAAAACAAATGTCTAGTATGTACTCACCAATAGATGGCCAATTTACAGGGTATGAAATCGCTCCTTTATATATACTGTGGCCTCTATTAATAATTTTTGTAAAGAGCTCATTTACAATATGCACCTTTCTAAATGTTTCTCTTGATATTTACCTTAATATGTTTCCTGCTACTTGACTTAATAAAATGAATAGTTAAAGATAAACACATCTAATGTTCATGATATTATTACTTATCAATCTACATTCTGACAAGCCGGAAGTGATATAATCAACGAACACATCCAATAAGGTTCATGAAAATTTATTTGATCTGAATTTTTCGTGAAAATTGGACAAGCAGTTTTCGAGAACTCGCGTACACAAAAGAAAAAAAGGGAAACGAAATGTAATAACTAGAAACTCCCGGCCACTGTGCCATCACATGATCAGAGAGGCTTATTCTGCACTTGAAATACTATATCTTTATCGTGTTTCTTATTTTTCTCTATCATTGATTTCGAAGTTTAGGTGAAATATCCATCTGATAATAGAGATGAATTTCCAAGTAAATTATTGCGGGTTTTCTAATGAATTGTCGTACAAGAGTTTAAAGAATACGAGTAATTCTCGTCATCAAACCGCTTCGATATGCATGAAAAAGGCATGCGTCCAAATGATGGAGACGATAGTCGAGAATATTTTGAAAACTTATAGTCGGATGAAAATCGAACAAAAACGATACCCTTTCTAAACTTTATCAAATCCTCAAGTAAATGTTGGATGCATAAAATTTAAATTGAAATTAGACTGATGCATCACCTATTTGCAAAAATGTATTTCAATTTAAGAATATGAAACACGAGCTGTGTAGAAAATGTTTTTATGCGATAAGTAAAATTCGATGTTCTAAAAAAGGGACCTTTCGTTGTTTCGATAGTAAATGATATGCAACCTTCTATATTCAATATCAAAAAAATACATATATTTACAAATTCACTTTCCGAGTACATGTAAATATATTATGCATCTCGTAATTTATAAAGGGAAAGAACTTTCTGTTTTATAATCTTTTTAATGTATAGAAAACCTTTAATTCTGAATAACTTCTCACATCTCAATCCTCATACACCAACAATTAAAATTAATATGTACAGTATAGAGTATAGAGGAGCACGGTCCTCCGAGCTGCAATTAAAAAGTTTTCTTCTCTTAGTAATTTTATCAGAAAATATCTACGTACCCTTTCTTGATGTTCATGCTAAAGCATACGGCGAAAGAAAATATGAAAAAGATGATAGACAATTTTTATTTCTGTGAGGGCCATTATCCACGAATTTACTTATCCTCGAAACCATGAACCTAACTTAATCCACGAAAATTTATGCTCACGATTATTAATGAAACCGCACTATTTACTTTGATTATTTTACAATGCAAGGAGGGGGGATATTCCTATAACATTGCAAAACATCACAAATCACATTTAATTTCATATCATGTTAATAAACATTGGTATCTATGTCTAGATTAAATTGAACCTCAATTTCTTTAAATATGCGGTATGCAATTTTAAAATACTTTAATTGGGTGAAAATTTCGACTTTTTGTAATAACTTTCTGAAAACTTCAAAGAACATTGAAGCACATTGAGAGGTATAACATAAAAATGAAAATATTAAATATTTAAGTTTCATTTCGAGACTTTTTAAATTAAAATATAAATCAAAGAGTTATTCTTCCTGGCTGAGGATCTAAGTACCTTAGTTAATTAATATTTCTCCCCTTAAAAAGAAAAAAAAGAGAATTGAAGTAAGATAACTCCTGCATATGAAAAATTAACTGATTTGTCGATGAATGGATTTTTTTTAATTACCTAAAAAAATGTGTTATTCACATTTAAATAGCAACGGTTCATTTGTTCTAATATAAATTAAAATGTATGACAGAAATTTTTGTTTTCATATATACATCATATTTTCGACTTCATGTTGAAATAAAAAAATATTGAACGTTCTATTTACTGTATCAAATCTAAAATTTTCTTCATACCATAAGACATCAAATTCATTTCCGAAAAAGTAGCAGTGCTTCATATTTCAGACTATTTTCCATTTGATCTAATGCTGAAAACAATAAATCATAGACAATGGTTGAGTAGATTAAACTGTTGTAAACAGATGTCGAAGGTGTTTTATCTTGACTTTAATTAATGAACTATAGTGACTATGCTGTGATGTCATGAACAGCATCTGTGTATATTTTTTACTATAAACTAAGCACTTTTAATTGGATCAAGTAGAATCAAGAGGTACATTTAGAAAGGTGCACATTGTTAATGAGCTCTTCAGATAACACACCAATTTATTTTGACCAGAGGCTAGAGGATATAAAAACTAGCAATTTCTCACAAATTTTACATCATTTGGTAAGTACAAGCTAATTTACTACGTTTTTACATTTAAGGTATTTTTGGGATTTTTATAATTTTCTTTTAAATTGTTAATTATCTTAATAGTAGCGTGAAGGTTATATTAATATGTTACATTTGAAACAGAAAAGAGTATTTTTAAGAAGATAAGATTAGCAAATGACCATTATGCACGAAAATGACATAGTGTCTGTTACTGTACATTTCAAACTTTAAACCTGATCACTTTACTAAAATACATGAAGATCACTATTTATTTATTTTTCTTAATTCTTTTGTTTGAAATTAGCCAAGATGACAAAATTTGAAGAACAATTAGAGATGATTGACACTGTACATGTTTACACCTGAATGAATATTAGTTTAATAATTGTTCGTCTAACGAAGTTTCATTTTCTGTAGCTGGTTTGGAATATTCAAATATTATTACCCTTGATGCATTTCACTATCATAAAATATAAAGATAACGAATAGCAATCCAGCTCGAATGTCAATTGAAACGATACAAATTGGGGGAAAAGACAAACAAAGACTTTTTAAAAACATTAGAGGTGGTCTGGAAAAAAGGAGCAAGCATTTCCAATCGTCTCGTCCCACCAGACATTTGCTCCTAGCAATGGTGGGACAAACAGAAACATCCGTCGACAATTCGGTGTGAATATGAATGCAATCTGTATTAAACACCTCAGTAATCATTTGGTATAATGATAAATTGTATTTATTGACAAAGTCATTGTATTCATTGATTATAGAATTTTCGTAATTATGATTTGAAATGAGACATTCTATAAACTTGTTAAAATAACTTGTTTGTCGATAGATTGGCTCGTTGTAGATTTTTTACGTGTTCTTGCGTATCGATCAACTTAGAAAGCTTTTGCGTAAATTTTAAATAAAGGTGAAAATGGTATTTTATTTCAACGGGATTGCCTAATCAACGCTGGAATAGTGTTAAATTAATAATACATCGCTTAAATCTAACTTTTAAATTGAAGGCTACAGCAAAAGACATATTTCATATTGAAGTTCTAAAAAATTCTGCTTCATTTCAATAGAAAAATATTTGTGCTCAAAATGGAGTGCATTTAGTAGTCATTAGAATTCCGATAGGATGTGATTGCAATTGTTTTTGTTTTATCGTATTTTCTATATTTTTTTTCTATATTTACTTCAATTATTTTTCTTACATGTACAATGTAGGTACTGAATTGATAAAGTAGAACTGAATAACTCTCTGCAATGCTTGCTCTAATCCTGTTTTGTTTTCTTCTGAACGGCATCATGGGACTGCCGAAGGTAGGCTACATTTCAATGGTACTGTCTGATAAAAGGGCAAAAAGAAAGACTCTTAGAAGTCAGGAAACGATTTATATGTTTATGAGGCCTCATTCAAAAATCTTAACTCTTATAGAAAAATTACAATGAGAAACAAAAAGCGTGTGTTACGCATAGGATAAGTTGTGTATTCATTTTTTTTAAAATTCTGTTAGCAAAGAAAATGAATTAATGATGATGTGGAACATTGTAAAATGTTCTATTCTCAAAATATTTCATTTACCAAATCAAACTAAATCCTCCTCTTCACAGAATGAAAAATTTGAAGCCCTCTTACCATGTAATTTTGGGGCCTATGATGCCAACAGTGATGGAGTGATCAACGTCGATGAATTCATGGACGCCACCCACGGTTATACCAGAATGAATCCTGGCACCATTTTTGATCGTCTGGATATGAATCGTGAGTGCTTAAATTGCGATATTATTGAAAATGCTTGAAAAAAAAACAAGAAAGGTAGTTTTTATAAACACTTAGACTACATTGCTGAAAACTGAAAAATAAATTCATGAAGAATTTTTTTTTACAAGACTGGAAATTATTCAATATATCTTCAACAAGGCACTTATTTAATAAGTCTGTATTTATCATAGATGATGAAAATATCCTGTATGCCGAATTTAAAAAAATGGCACCCAGTCTTCAAAGAGATCATGTTTTTGACCACTGCAAGAGATCCTGGTGTATTATTTGTATTTGGAAAAAATAACTTAACGACTGAATAAAGCTTTACAAAAATATCATGTTTGATTTCCTATTTACAAAAGAAGTGCAATTTGTTAAACAATGCGTCAGTCTTTTATTAGTGTTCCTATTTCTCTTTACCATAGCATAATAAATTATACCTGGCACAATATCTAAAAAACTGAATATTTTGCGTTTTGTTCGACGTATCGCTATACCTGCAGACCCTATAAATAGGGCAGGACTTTGTCACTGCTAGGTGTAATCAGTCGAAATCGGTGTAGACGGACGTATGCTATACAGCACTCAGTAGCGACAATAATAACGTAATACTTCGTCTAATGCAGCTAAGTAAGATGCCAAAGAAACTTACAATATAGTTGAACAGGTCAGTGCAGTATAGACACAAGTACAGATACATGTAACTGCAATTAAATGTAAACAAAAGCAATGCAAGATAACCAGCACGAACACGGGTCACCATTCCACGCCGATACCCGTGACAAAAAAGCAGTCAGTGTGACGAATCTGAATAATATACCCTGGCGTTGTTGTATCATAGACGATGATATGGAAAATGGCGTATACCTATTTACGAGTCGTGTTCAGCTTTAAGAACTATTATCTGATACAATACATTGAAATTTATATAAGTTTTATTAAATTCTGTGTTAGACGTTGCGTTAAACTTGCGTATTTCATTGATTAAATAACATGGCATGGTATGTACCTATATATGATAAGAAGAAGCCTTTATTATTAAAATTATATTTTAAAAAATTATGAGGAAAGCAAATATAAGCTTGGAAAATATCAAAGGTTGGTCAAGATTCATGTTCTGTTGCCAGTATCCATTGTTAACATATACGATGGTCGATGCTATGCCGATGTCAGCAATCATTGAGTCAAATGCCGACTGACGTTTTTCATACTAACTGTTAGACTATTCTTTACAAACTGAATTGTCTACGGATTTTCCGTTATTTCCCGATCATGACAAGAAGCGCAGGGTGTGTGTGACCAGTCAGCAGGGGATGCTCCGTGCATCATGGCACCTGATCCCACCGATGATGTTTTCGAGGTCCATGTTTGCTCTGCTCGAAAATGTGTATTGTTTAATGGACTTTTGAGCTTCAATAGAGTATGTTATCTCCAAATATTTCATTAAACCTGCTGTCATTGTCTTAATTGCTTTTACATACTAATCTTTCGTAGCTATTTGAAGATTTCTAGAAGCCTTAAAATAGATTCCATACATGTACTATTAAATTGTGAGCTCTCGTTATTTTATTTTAATACATTTGCATTTGCACTGCTCTCTCTCACTATGAACATGTAGTCATCAAATGTGTTCACAGGACTATAGACGCAACTGCTTCTACTACGAGTGCAATTGCTCTATTCACACTCGTGTAGAACAAGCTCTACTACACTAGGATATTGTGTTGAGAAGTATATATATGAAATGTTTCATAAGAGGAAAAAATAAAAGTTTTTAATAATATTCTTTGAAAAAAATATAAATTCAGAATATTTAAAATTGCTGATTTATATCTTTAAAAATTCAATTTTGGTCAATATATTTAATTGTATAATAAAACTTTTTAAAATTATAGAGAACTGCCATATTTTTATTTTTTCATATCATGCATATTTGTATAAAGAACGATAACTCTTCACACTTGGGTAAAAACATTCAGAAAGAGAATTTTTTAGTTCTCACTTCAGAGTTGTTTTGACATATGATATAATACCTTTGTGAATGCTATTTCAAGAATGATTTTAGGCTGAATAGCTTTTAAAAATAAATTAAAAAACTAAAAAAAAAATCACAGAAAAGCATTCTGGAGTTATAAACATTATAAAAACATTCTCATTTTTCATCATAGTGTTAAATTATTGATTTTTTGTCAGAGGGTTTTAGTAACGTTGATTGATGACGTCACGCATCAAAACAAAAATGTTATGACCACGATGACGGCGCTGATTGTATCCAGATAGCTGTGTTTGAGAGGGAAATACTTTATAAATTGTTTGTGATTTATTAGAGAAAAGGGCATTGATCAGGTTTACTGATTTTAAAGCCATATGTTTTTCTTTACTGAAGACAAGAAGCTGCGTCCTTATGTAAGTCAGGATTTCCTCTGATATTCTTGAAAAAAAAATCAAAGAATGCAAATATAAGTAATAAACAACGATTATTCAATGAACATGGCATTATGAATAGCAATAGCTCTGCTGGCATATTTTCCATGATGCGCTAGCGCGCATCATGGAATATGCCAGCAGAGCAATTGCTACTCATAACGCCATGTTCACTGAATAACGTTGTTTATTTCTTAAATGTTAGCTATGTATTTGGCTAACCTGTGTCGATCCAATTGTTTTCTTTCCATATCAAATTTGAGGGTGACATGATTGTTCCTAGTAACATTGATTTTCTGTATAAATGGATATAAAATCCATATATGGTTGAAATAATAAAGTGTATGTTTATTCACTTAAACAAGAGGCCCAATTAAGGGCCTTAAAGATCATTTGAGTATCATGCAATAACTTTCCAACAATTGAATTTGGTTAACGTTTTAAATCCGAGGCCAGAAAAATCATAATATTAAAAGAGGTACCATTGCTCATCATAACTATCATAACATCATAACATCATAACATAACATCTGCACTTAAAGCAGATCAGAGGAACAAAGGACAAATGCATTTTCACTATATACTAGTAATCAGTGGTGTCCCATCCCACAGGTAGCCCTGACCCCGGGCCACACATTTCAATTTTCCAAAAGGCACCTTTGCTTATCATAAATGGTTGATTAATACAAACAGCAGATTTCAAAGCATTACTTCATTTTCAGTAAATACTAATTAGTGCCTCTTGCCATGGTACCCCTGCGAAGGAGTCATAAAATTCATCATTGTGGAAGATGAGCCTTTCCGTATTATAACTTTGTATTTAGATCATCTCCATAATACCCAGGAACAGAAGATTTCAAAAAATTAATGCATTTTTACTATATAATCAATTGAGTCCCGTCCTAACACCAGAAATACTGATCCAGGGGCCGTGAAATTCATCATTTCGGAAGAGGGGTCTTTTTTTCATCATGACTACGTAAAAGTATATAGTGCACTAGATCATCAGCATTATACCCAGGAGCAGAAGAGAAGGTTTTCATAGAAATGGATTTTCGCTGCATAAACATTGGAGCCACATCCTAACCCTTGACCCAGGGGCTAAGAAATTCACAAATTTTGAAGAGGCACCCTCCCTCCTCAAAACTATGTACGCAGTTCTATGCATTTTCACTATACGAGAGATTAGTTCGCAAACTATTTGATCACCCCTCGTATAATCAATAGAGCCCCGACCTAACACCAGAACCCCTGACCCCGGGGCAGTCAAATTCACATATTTTGAAGAGGCAATCTTCCTCATATTAACTATTTACAAAAATTATCGGCTTATTACTCGGGAGAAGTGGAGATTTTTAAAGAATTAATGTACATGTATTTTCACTATAGAATCATCAGAGCCTCGCCCTAAAACCAGAATCTCAGACCCAAGGGCCATGAAATTCACAATTTTGGAAGATACACACTTCCTCATCATAACTACATGTATGTACATAGTTTATTTTTTAAAACCCAGGGGCTGAGGAGAAGATTATGACAGAATCAATGCATTTTCACTATATAATAACCCTGGGGAATTTCATAATTTGGGTAGATGACACTATGCTTAATACAATTATGTCAACAGTTTGACTGCTTGATGTCCATGTGTAAAGAAGAAAAATTTTAAAGATTGCATTATTTTAGTGGCTTCAGGCCCAGGGAATAGGGCGATGACATTCCAGTCAGTTTTGTTAATTCTCTTGTTAATGACAGCCCCTTGTTGTAATTTGTAAAGCTTGTATTTTCAACACTCTTGGTGAAAATTATCATAACAGATTAATAGGCAATGAATGAACATATGATTTCCAGAAGGACAACAGGGTACATATTTGCAACAATATTAGCAACTGTTAAACTGCTCATAAAAGTAAAAATTACTAGAATCGATGTCTGCTTAATATGTAGGATATACTGGAGTAACAATGTTATGTGAAATGACATTGAACTAAAGTAATGGTTTATAAATACATTTTATAGTCTGTCCCACCAAGTTACTGTAAGCACTTTTCGCATAAAATCTCAAAATATATAAATACCTTGGCTTTCAACCCAGTTCCGATCAATAGATCATTTTTTTTCCAACCTTCCACCGTTTATCCGAACCCTCGAGGTCAACCAGTGTATACACACGGCGGCAAATTCAAAGTCTACGGAGATTTAACATTGTAAACTCGTCCATTAGTGTCTAGATTACGGGGCCGGGAACCAGTTGTCGAAGGGAGTAGTCGTCCTTTGCAAAGTAAATTTCCAAAAAATCGTTAAAAATTCAAGGAATTAATTTAAATTGCTTTTATCGATAATATAACTTTTACTTTGAATTAAAATAAATTTTAACAGCATTTAACAAATTTAATTATAAACTACGAGAAAATAGTCCGAATCTAACGAAGTACAACTTGTGGATAATGGCTGTTGGCATGATGATGCAAGCTTGCCACTGCCAGGCGCAGTGTTTAAAACGTAAGTTGTTTATATATTCCACAGGGGCATCTTATCCACTCTGTTCTCTACTTCACATTTTTATATGTGAAGTAGAGAACAGAGTGGATAAGATGCCCCTGTGTATATTCTGTGGTACTTTTTGCAGCTGTTGTTGTTTTCCTAGCTTATATACACACAAGAAAGAAGTGTCTACAAATGCTAAGAATATAATTATATTTCAAAACGCGTGATATTGCTGACATTAGAACAACATCTCTCTTGTTTGTGCTCATGGTTAACCGTTCGTGTTCAGTAACGGTCTGAATGTAAGCCCATGTGTGGAAAATGAAAAGGGGTGTTTCTATGATTATAAAAGAACACGAATATGGTTAAACAATTAGGTGAAATAATACCAAAAAGAATATAACAGCTAGTTAACTTAGTAACTTTAAGTTTTAAAATCTTATTCCTACTTTCATTTTCAATTTATAACATTCCATGTACATACTACATGCATTTGGCAAATAAATAATAAGCTAGAGATCTAAAGTGCATTTTTATTTTTTCATTTATGTGTAACACCCTTGGGACATCAAAACAGTTTTCAATAGATGACACATTTTGGAATTATTTTTCAAAACTTTTTATAATATTAAAATGTGCATGTAATTTTTCATCAAGTCTTTGGATTGAGTTCTATAATGGTCATTTATGTACATGCATGCATATTGATGAATTAATTAGCAGAACCAGGCATAAAGTAGATGAATATGCTCATACTGTTTCAGAAAATAATGATTTGTCTTGACCTTGCAGTTTAAATGCGAAAGTAATTATATATGTAGTATTCATGAAAGGAAAACAGAAAAACTAAATAGAAGAACATGTCTGAATAGTTTGATCAGCACAAGAAGTTAAGATAGGCTGAATCATTTCATCTGAGTACAGACTTTAAAATAAAATTGATATACATGTAACATCAGAGGGAATCTTCCATTACCCGGTAATACTAGCTGTCATGTACATATTCAAAAGTCAAATTCTCAGTCTGGTCATCTCGAAAAAAATTTTGATTTCCCTGTCCCAACCAACTGGCTAAAATGACTCAAAACTTTTTTTATCTCCAGTAAGCAATTAACTTTTTTTGTATTCTGGAACACATTATTAATTTATAATTACTGGTAATTTTTCTGAGAATGATTTTCTCATCTACCTATATGCCAACCTAATCCTGAGTTGGGAGAGGGCAGGCCTCAACAGCATTGTTTTTTTTCTGTAAAGTCGGAAAAGTCCTATACTGCTCAAATGTGAACTTAATTTGAAAATTTCTGTTTCCTTAATTCCAAGATTTTCATTTAAAGTACTTGTTTTTAAAAACCGTAGAGCATAATTAAAATATTTTTGTTTGATGTACCCTGACACACATTTATCAAGGTGGGTAGGTAGGTATCTTTTTTTGGCTTAATAATATTGATCAAATTGATGTCAAAGTGTCATTAAAAAATTCCAGACTCAACAGAAATTTATAAATATTTATAATACACACAGGATATCTAGACAGATGAAATATATATTGTTAAAAAATTTTTAATCTAAAAGCATCCATTAGAAATCACATACAATTTTTTAAAGGAAACAGTATCTATTTCTAATAAATAAAACAATTTTTTTTTTAAATCAAAAATTCAAAGTGCTGAAAAAATGATCGGGTTGGGGTATTTTTGATGGGTCAGTCTGAGTACATCAAAGAAATTTGTTTATATTGTTGCCCTTATTTGCTAGTACTTTATTTGGTTGACTTAAACTTTGACCTACTTTACAAAGATACCCCGGAAACTTTAAATTAACTAAAGACTTTTGAATATTGAGTGATGTATGTTGATAATTAACATTAATTTTATACATGTTTATGAGCTCATAAAACTGTTCTTTTAAACTATATGATATTCAGTAAACCACAAAAACTGATATCTTAATATTATGAAAATACATTGGGATGGAATCTCACAAAGTGGATCGTGCAATGTGACAATTGCTTTGAAACATGTAACACATGTAAAATGATAAATAATTATTTATGATGATTTCAACTTAATTATTCAGTTGAGGGTTGCATTCTGTATATGCTAGTAGCATAAAAATAGCTGACCACTCTTAGATTTTGTAGATACATCATTAAAGAAGCTAAAAGCAGGTGACATATGTGTTCCTTGGAACACTTTAGTTTGCAATGATATTGATGTCCTGTACTCTTTTATAACACTTTCTCTTCTTTCAGCAATGTTAAGCTTGATTTAGCCACTGCAGTATAAGGAGAGAAGCAGACCAGAAACCCTGACTAAAGTAAAGATGATTTGCATAACAAAGTCAGTAAGTTTACCATATAATATTCAAGATCTTCAAAAATATCCTGTCTCTTTTAAATACATGTATTGAGAATGATTTGTTGAAGCTCAGCACCTGTCAGATGTGAATACATGTTACATTTTTCCCTCATCATTGGTAATCTTCTTCCAAAGAACCACTGGCCAGAAAAGTTGAAACTTATGCAGAAGCATCCTGGGATAGTGTAGATTCTAAATTATTTAAATTATGACCCTTGGGGTAGGGTGGGACTACAATAGGGAACCCAACTTTTACATTGAAATATACAAGAAAAATCTATAAAAAAAATCTTCTTTGGCATTACCAGTACTAGGCAAGCAATGCTGAAACTTATGCAAAATCATTTTGGGGTAGTGTAGATTTTAAATTGTTCAAATTATGACCCCAGGGGTTAGGTTGGGTCACAAAAGGTATAACAAGGGGGAAATCTGGTAAAGAACTGCATCGTCAAAGCTATTCAGGTAATTATAAGTGATGTGGCTCATGAGCCTCTTGTTATATAAGTTGTGATAATTTACAGAAAATTTGAGAAAATATTAACTGCAAATCTGTGTCTAAGCACCTGTAATACTGCACTATCTCACCATTTGAAAGAATAAACAAACATTGATAAAAAAAAAATGTAATTATAACTGAAGCATAGAATATTTGATTATACTTTTATTGCTTACAAAATTATGTTTTTATAGGATGAATAAATCACAAGAGTCCAAAGTTTTGATGACCATGCAGAGTCGAGATATTGAAACAAAGACATGTCTGCACTGTTCACTCAATTTTTCAGAATAACGTGTCAAATTGAAATCCATCTTATGTTGGAATAAACAATCAGGACATTTTTCTGGATCACAGGTTGTAAGTGTTTACATTGTATATGAATGAGAAAGATTTTGCTCTTCCTATGTATACTTCAGATTGAAACCTGAAAATGAGAATTGACCAAGTATTTTGATAAGTAAACAATTCACATTAATATGAGGAGCACAATCTGAATTTTTATTGTATCTTTATATTTCACTTTGCACAAATTTAAAAGTATTTTTTATGCTCTGAAATCTTTATGACGATTTAAAAGGTTTTATCATTAAATTTTTTTCAGGCACAAAGTACTGACAAAATCAAAGATTACCTGGTAGTCTGCAAATGGAGTGATCATTGGATGAGCCAGACAACACCATTTTCCTCAGAAATTTTAGAATAGAGGCAATCTCCATCTTCATAGATGACTCATGTTGACATTTTCTCACTTCTGTTTCATGTCTTTTCTACAGCATGGACTCCAGCATCAGTGGGCACTTGACAATTATTCTTCTTATTTTGTTTTAATATCCTTAAATATAGGACAAACAATTCATTTATCTTTTAAAATATTGTTAAATTTTACTTAATAAAATGATGAAATAAGTGCAAACAAACTGGTTTATCCTATAATCTAAAGCTGTTTTATGTTTCAAGCATTTATAATTTTACAAGACTTATTAAAAATCTGTTAAGGTACTTGGATTCTCAGCCAAGAAGGATAACTCTTTAATTTATAATTTAATTCAGAATCTCAAAATGAATCTTGAAAAATTAAATCTCTTCATGCAACAGTTTTTATTTTATCATGATAATGTTTATAACTTCTCAATGTCCTTTAAGGTTGTTTGAAGTTCTCAGAAAGGTCTTGTAGAAAGTCGAAATGTTAACCTTATATAGTAAAACTCTGTTAAAGAAATGTCAATGGGACCTATGAAAATACTTTGCTATAACCATAATTTGTTTCATCCGTATAAGGAATTCATTAATTTACATAGCTGGGGATCCAAGGTTACCTTGCTATATCTGTGAATTCGCAATATCTGTGTTCATATCTAGACAAATTTTTGATATAAAATCTCTTACTTAAATATGAATTTTACTCTTAATTCACACAAATAAACAGAAATAATGATTTGACATTTGAGGGCGAGACAGCCCCATGGCAATGGGCCAAGACAGAGATATCTCAGCCCCGAGGGAGAGACAGCTCTACTCAGGCCCCAAAAAATTATAGTCTTGTTTCCTGTTACCCAACCTACCTTAATTTTTCGCACCTGACCCTACAGTTTTTTAGGTTTGGAAAAAATCTGGAATTTCTGTAATTTCATGTTCCATGTTCTAAAACTGAAAAAAAATAATGTATATTCAAGTGGTATTTTAGGATACTACTTGGTATATGTTTTAAATATGGACTTTCATAACATACTACTTGAGTCATGCATCAAAAGACAAAAATTAATTTGTAATGAAAATATTGGTCTATGACATGTTTAATTTGGTTATGTATTAGTTCATATCGAAAATGAAAAGAAATTAAAAAATAAAATAATTTTCCTGTCTACCTACCCAATTTTTTTTAGGCTGGTAGCAGGAAACAAGATAATTATTTTTTTGGCCTTAAAAGGCACTGTCTCACCTAGTCCAAAACATCTGTATCAGAGCTGATACACTACTAGGTATATGATATAGGCATATATGCATGTTTGCGTACTAGGGAACTGTCAATGAATAAACTTACTTTGAAAATTTACAAATACAAAAGGAAAAAAAATTGCTGGGACTCGAAAATCAAACTCAAGAAACCTGCATTATTTCATACCTTCAATATATATGTATCTGCAGGTATTTATGGCTTAATATGTATAATGTACATGTTTGTGCTTTTCTATCTTGTAGTTGCACCAGACAACTATTCAGATTCCTGCAATGAAAATTTTTGTTAAGAAAACTCATAAAAATTAAAAGGCTTTCTGTTAAATTTTTTTATTGAAATAGGGAAAGGAAAAAAATTATGATATATTTTTTATAGGCAATTTATTTTTATCTTTTATAGAGACTCCGTATTTTCTTTACAAACTGGACTAACAATGGTCATAGTAAACGGGGGTGGGGGTGTTATCATACTTTTTTGTAGATTTATGTTATTCTTTAGGAAAATAAGCTTATATTCTGATATACTGGTACACCCTCAATAAAATCTGATGATTTTTTTTCTTGTGCCCACGCTGAATTTGCTTTCTTTGGGTCTGCTGTATAAATATTACATAAAATGTAATTATCAAACATAATGACTAAAAAATAAAACAAAAATGTTCTCATTAAACATAAATGTTGCACAACCTGTATCATTAGAAGAACTAGTATTAGAATATAATTTGTAATTAATCGTATTATGTTCATCTTCCTAATTTAGGCCGCACGTTAATCACATATACTGGATTTAAAATTACACAACAGATTAGCAGGTATTGGATTATTTTTTTACGATTATTCTATATAAAGACAAAGACCCGTAGCCTGTACAACGACCTTTCTCTGCTAAAGTACAAATGCTCAGAGTTCCTATTTCTGAGGTTGACTTTCACATATATATTTACTAGATGAATTTTTTTTTATTTAACACCTTTTAATTTGATACGTAAGAAATAATTCTAAAGAGAACCTAGGTTCTTTAATGTCCTTCTATTTTATAATCACGTTGGATGATCACATTTTTTATTCTATTCTACATAGGATATAGCTCCCGGTGTATAGAGAGTATATTCAATATAACTCATTGATGCTTAAGCTTACATCAGCGTACAAAAATATTCATCATCACTATTATAATTTCTATAGCATACTTGATTTTGATTGGATAAAAATTGTTTTGATAACTGCATCAATAAAATCTAGAGTTCGTTTGCACTAAGCAGTGGAAATATACTCTTCTAAAAAAAGAAACGCATAGAAGGAACAATGCCCTGGAAATTTTTGATAGTTTTGGCATACCTTTTATTTTTGTATGAATACGCTGTATTCGAGTGAAATGAATGATTTTTTTAATGCAATTGTTAATTTTACAGCTATTCTACAAGTCTCACAGACAAAAAGACCTGATTTTGCAAAATTTTCCCCCAAATTTTGATCTCAATTTTCATTTGTTGAATTACGATGCAATTCCTTCAGGTACAAAGGGGCTATCAAAAGCGGGGGTTCTCGATATTTTGAATCTGGTTTTATCTGAAAAATGACGCTTCCTAAAATTGCTGCATCTGAATGTTGCGTGGCACAAAAACGAAAATGGGCGACTGGAAGCAGGGGTACCGCAATCTACAGTTGCAAGAGGTTTAAATGTTACACATAGACCATATCTAACCTATAAAATATAAATCATTAACATCGAACACCCAATGTTCGCAAAAAATATGGTAGACTACGTGTGACATCAGCAGCACAGCATCACTTCCGAGGATTACGCAAATTGCATGAATGTAATGCAAGGACGTCATCTAAAGCATTAGCTATCCCTGAACTGCACAGATCATCTAACAAGACCGTTTTCAGTTGACTACGAATTATTGCAAGAGGATTATTCATGCCGTTGTTCCGACCCCACAACACCCAAAATATCGACTTCAAAGATCTCAGATGAATATAGTATGACCACAGCATCACTGCTGAACATTTTGGTTAACCTACTAGTCCAGAATGTTTATCTGAAAGTTTAAGAGTGCTAATGCTTCTTAATGAAGGTTAGATAGATAACTGCCTCCAGGACATTAAAAAAGTTGGTGGTGGTAGTGTAATGATATGAAAAATGGTATTATAAGAAAGTAAGATTGATTTGGTTCGAATTCAATGGACTTTGATGGAAAAAGGTGCTCTAACCATGTTCTACCTACACACACCCAGTCAATTTTGCAGCATCCTAGAGCCGTATTGTAATCTCACAATACACAGCTACATATGGCTCGTTTGACACACCTACTCGTGAAAAGAAACAACAAACTGTTTCAGTCACAGTCATCTAAATCGCTAGAATTAATCCAAATTAAGCAGCATTGGACAAAATGGATTTACATGATTTGCCAAAGACAATCGCATCCCCAGACTCTGCAATAGCTGACTAAAGTTCTACATTTGGAGTGGTAGAGTATTCCTATGCAGTTTCTATTACACACATTTGCTTCCATTAGATGCCGTTTGTGGCTATCATTTGTGTCTGCGGGGGGCATACCAGATATGGATCTTTAATGGTCTTAAACTGACCATAATTTTATAATTGTTGAGTAATTATGACATTTAGATAGTATTCTTGTTGCTTACCACATTTCTGTTTTATCAATGCATCATTTTACTAAATAATCTAAGTGTTCAATGTGTCACTTAAATTCTACGATGCGTTTCTTTTTTTGAAGAGTATACTTTGGCTGTCTTTACATGCATATTTCTTGTTTCTAGATTACTTTTTGAAGGAATAATTAAATAGTTTTACATTAGGCCACACCAATTTAATTTCTTGTTCGTCTGACATTTGATAAAAAAAAGTACGAGCGGGTTAAATAATAATATTATTACTTTATTGTAGGCAAAATTTTTAGGCGGGGCCTGAAAAATTTTAAGCGGAGATTTATATTTTTTCTGATTTCCAGAGTAAGTAGATTAAAAGTACGATAAATAGAGCGGAAATTGAACAGAAAACAGCACAGAATCCCCATGGTGCGGGGATTTTAAATTAATATTTGTATAGTTTTGTTTTAATACTAGCGCGGGTCCTACGAACAAAATTTTTAATTGGTGTGGCCTTGATAAATATTTTCCTGAATTTCGATACCTGTCCGTAACGTTCCTAACTTATTTTCTACTTTCATTTCTTTTTGAATTAGGCCCTACCCCCCTTTGCTAAACAAACCAAATCGTCTGCATGACAACAATGCAGATATGGGAAAGAATGTCTTTGGGATAACTGGTATGAACAATAGAACTGTGAAGAAATGTTTTTATGCTACCAAAGCTAGGAAATGCCGTTTGTGCGTTAATTCTTAGGAAACGAATGATCGAGAAAAAAGGACACCGCATGAATGAGGACGAAATTTCTCTTTTAACTTTAAACAGTCAGCAACAGACTCTTTTAGATTTTACAGCATTGATAGATTGTGATACGTATTTATTTGCTCGGTTTGAAATTCAGATGAAAAGGAGCGCAAATGAAATCCAAAATTTCTGTGACCTACAACTGTTAGGATATTTGGGT
>NW_026926472.1:0-2787 GCF_032062105.1 Saccostrea cuccullata | reverse complement strand
AACGAAAAGATGACTTTAAACGAAGACTGCTGATATTGTTTTCTCATCAACTTGCTTGTCAATAATTTACCTCGTTTTAAAAATTGCTCATACATAGAGCATGCTCTTGTGTATCGAATCAACTGAAATATATATACTCCGTATGCAGGTGATGGAGGTATATTGCTGCATAAATAAGGAAAGTTGACGATAGAAAAGTTAAAGTCATCACGTTTATCATATAGCTTGGTTGTTAGATTACCATTAGCGTCTTTTCCAAGTAAAATATCCAAGTATGAAATAGAAGTTCAGACTCTGATATCTTTTATCTCAAGCTCACCAGGATATATATATTGAAATGATATTATTAATTCTCATTAGAGCAGGGTTCTTCTAGAGAGCACAAGACTTCTTGTTTGTATCAATTTATTTAATGTCCTATCGTTCTTCGTTTTGTCAATTCTATTTTAAGATTAAAATCTTTGAATTTTGCTAATACATGTACCTGCCGTGCGACAACTAGATGAAACTTGCTTTTTAACAACAATTCGATCAACAAAATATTTGAAGCCATCTTTACACACCATATAATTTTATCTGTCACAAAATCGAATTCAAAGTGAATAGTATCTTTTAAAGAAGACGGATATTTATATCATCGTAGCAGTATTCTCAATTCTTAAATTTCTTACCACAATGCAATGTTTTTTGTTTTTCTTTCAGCTCGTTCATGGTAGTATATCCTCTGTCGATAACAAGCTTAGGGAACTCTGGATTTGATTTGCAATAATTAGTAACTTTTTTTACACACCTTGTCTGCCTCCTGGATTCACTGTAAAACACATGTCATTATACACAATATAATCACAATAACAGCAGAATAAACCTGTGGACCTACCACCTTGAAGGGAAAGACCTGAGAGAACAAGATTTGTTTCAGAAACACTATGCACCCGGCGGCATCAAAATACTTTTAAAAAAGCTATATTTAGCATATATGTCACAATCAAGATCATTGACCTTAGAGTCGTTTGAAAGAAATTGATTAGTAAAGTATGGATACCAAATATAAAGTCTCTATCTCTTGTGGTTCGAAAGTTATGGCAGATGTACGAAAAAATTTTTTTAGCATACAGGTCACAGTCAAATCCACAAGGCCATTGAACATTGGTGTCATATGAAAAAGCTTACTTAGTGGAGTATGCATACCAAATATGAAGTCTCTATCTTTCATGGTTTAAAAGTTATGGCGAAGGTTAAAGTTTGCAGACAAACAAACAAATAGACAGACAGGACAAAAACAATAAACGCCCCGGATCTATCAATCCGGAAGCATAAAAATCAATTTGCAAGCAAATATAAAAATAGTAAGTCAAACTCCAAGGTCAAGGTAAAAATGTTGCTTTCCTAAGACAGATATTGTCAGAAGAATACACTTGTGAACTATGACAGCCGCAGTTCTAATTTTGCAAATATTATGGCCAAGTTTAAAGTTTGTCAATTCTAAGGTTAAGGTCTGAAGGTCAAAAATATCTACAATCATGGAAAGGTCTTATAATGATAAATACACATGAAGTGAATTATGAAAGCCCGGCAAACCAAGTGTTCACATGCTATTGTCAAGGTTAGAGTTTAGTACTTTTTTACAAATAAGGAGGCCAAAGTCCCAAAGGTCAATAGTTTGAATTGGTTTTTACTCAAAGAAAGATCTTGTCACTTGAAAAACAGATGTGAAAAGTGAAAATAGCCCCATCTACTCGAAAGTAATGGGCGTAATTATAGTTTTTTTTTGTTGCAAACAGGCATGCAGACGTACAATGTATAGACCGGGTAGAAATTAAATACCCCTTAAAGCTGACATGAACTCTTAAAAAGGCATCAGTTTTCATCTTTGTACGACTTACTACATTCCTGTACGCCCTTGTCCGACATATTTGTTCGATTCCGCCATTTTTAATCGAAGATTTTTGGCCACCTGTACCTGCTATATATAGCCTTGTACGATTGCTTCACTTGAGTGATTTTCTAGCCTGACTGTCGACATGTACACATCTCCGATAACAAAGTTTTTAGAAGTCCATAAACTGACCAAATAGATGTTTGAAAAGTAAATATTCAACAAAAAATAGAACTATACCGAGAATTAAATTATTTTTGAATGCATTTGCTGCAATATAGAAAATAAACTAATACGGAATACATACATGTACATCAAACACCCATGCAGGTCGAGAAAACGCGTCAAACGCAGTGATAAAAACATTTACCTGACTACTGCTATCGTTACAGGGATGTGCACATGTCGAAAGAATTATCCTATTTTACTTTTATTGAAAAATGCATCTCAGAAGTCATGTAATCCATTGCTAAATCAACAGTAAAAGATGCTTGGACACACGTGGCCCATGCCGATCATTTTATCATTTCAGGGAAAATATCAAAGGTTGAAAGCTCAGTGGTGTTGATTGAAAAAAAATGCAAGTAATTTTTTTCAAAAATAAACATTACTCTTGTCTGTTCATGTTGTAAATAAAATTTACGATTAAGTACATGGTTTAACTTCATCAAATTCATTAAAAAAAAGCAGGCATTATTACGAATCATTCACCTTTTGAAGATATTTTCCCGTGATATGAGAGGAGGGGGGGGGGGTAATAAAACATGCATAACACTCTCATAAAAATAATGTAAGAAAAACGTCTGAAACAGATTGGATTTCTTTATGATCCAATTATCATCAAATAAATACTGTGTATTGGCTTTATTAGACCTAATATAATTTGATTTAAAGTTTTTATAAATACATAA
>NW_026926471.1:0-28223 GCF_032062105.1 Saccostrea cuccullata | reverse complement strand
CTTTGTGCTTGGCCAAGTACGCTTTCTTCAACTCATGATGCTGCCTTTCTAAGCCGTTTGTAATTGAAACTCTAATACTGACATAAGAAATGCGACAACAGCGCACCCATCTCTGAAAGAAGATTATAGAGATAACGAACGGTGTTCAGTGTCGAAGTCAATAAAACAATAAAGCAGAAGTGTAGGACTCCGTGGTATCTTTTATCTCAAGCTCACCAGGATATATCGTCTCGACATAGGAATGGAAATTATCATTATTAATTGAAAATATATCGTCGATATATCTAAATGAATGTGACTAGTACTTCATTTGTCCTTGCCTCCGTCTTGACATGGGAAGATGGGATCCTACATGAACCCTACCTTTTTTCCATATACACCTATTTCAGCTATCAAAAACATGCTCTTCGTCAAGTAATGTGCTGCGCATCAAAATCATACAAACGTTTGATTTTGTCAAGCAAATTAATAGTTATGTTTATGTTGCATCTTTTTTTTCTGGTCACGATTATTATTGGTCTTAGAGTACCACGGATTATAATTATTGTATGATGGCTGTGATGAACAAGATTATTGAACATCAGATGGTACTATATTTTTGAATTAAGAAAATCTTGAACAGTTATCCGTTATTTGTTGAAATACATTAAAGGAGGAATGCCCAATGGTAAACATGTAGAAATATAATTTTTGATAAAATATATGTATGTAGGACTACAAAGTAACTGTAAGATACCATCATGCTGTACTTGCAGTTGAGCAAAATAATGGATTTTCGATCAATTGTGTATTGTATTTTTTTTTAATATTTTACTCAATGTTTCAAAACTGCGTCCTTTTCATCTGTTTATTTTCACGTCCTGAGAGACATCCCTTCAAAGCCTGGGTGATCTTGAATTTACACAGAAATTGAGAGCAACCTAAAACAGATGAAACACATAAATATTAACTTAATTTATTGATGGATATTTATATCGGTGCATTTATGGTTCCCTTTCTTTTATACATGTATAAATGCACGGAATTGTTATCATCATAGTACATTTGAATTATTTCATGTACAAGGGCTTTTATAGAAGTCATTTTATCTTAAGTGATGCATTTAAAAGATGGCTAGAAAGGGAAAATGAATAAAATCTGTTAAAGGTAAACAATAGCTGGAATTAATTTTATTTCAAACGAGTTGGTTAAGTAAATAATAATCAAAACTATAAATAAATATTATATTTACCTGAAAATAACTTTGCTCTGTGCAATGTCGCAATCGGTGACACATAGGACTGCAATCGGCATTCCAAGATTTCAAGATGCTGAGTCCTTCTGCAATCTGTTCTGTTCCATCTTCATACAAGGGAATGTTGAGCTTTGTTGTACTGAAAGTACTGTCAAGAACGGGGCTATTTCAATATTGGGCCAAAGGTTCCTGCTGCAATTTTGTCTGAATGACAATAAGAATATTTTTCTTTCTCTTTACTCTAAAGAAGAAGTAGTTTTAGTTTTACATTAAATACAAATTTCACCAAAATTGTCATATGAGCTGATTTTTTTTCTTTTATCATACCGCCAGCTGAAAAAGCGGGTAGATAGAATGCAATCAGGATGTTCGTCCGTTTGTCTGTTACGGCGTTTAAGATTTTTCAATAGTTCTGATATTTCAGTGGTAGAAACTAGGCCACCTGGAATGCCATCGGGTGATTCTTGACACTTATTTCTTGACTCCATATCAGGGTAAAAGGTTTTATCAAAAGAGGAATCCTTGGATGGTGTATAAATGCTTTCTAAATAGGTGGCATATACATGCGTCACCCGGGAGCGATGATGAACCTTCAGATTCGACACCTTATGGAATTCCGAAGAAATATAAACTGGAAGACTCTAACCTGAGAAAGATTCTACCAGAGTCAAGGAATTCCAAGAATTTGCCGTAAACTTAACTAAAAAGCTTTTCCCAGAACTTTTTGGTGGGGGCCAGGTCCAATTCGATTTCAGCTGGTACGGGGGAGGAAAACACACAAAAAGAGATGGACCCGATAAGAAAGCAGGTAATCAGACGATGTGCGTCTTTGTTTTTCCCAGAGTTCAAATCAGAGGATGCATGGAGAGAGGGATTCGTGACAAAAAATCAACGAGTCCCTTAGACGAAACGACAAACGTGTGCAAAATGACTCTCACAGTAATTATGCGTCCACCGTTCTACCCGAAAGCAATCAGCAGTGTCAAAGTGATGTATTCGACTTGTTGCATGTCTAGACTCTGCAGTGAATGAGTGATGAAATATTGCGCATATTGGCATCGGTAGTCTAATGGTTAAGGTATCGGACTTCAAACCGAAAGGTTGTGGGTTCGAATCCTGGCCGCGACAGGCCTAGGAAAACGGAAAATTGGGAGTAGTATTACTCTATTAAAAGGATCGATGAACATCATAGTTGACACAGGAAATCCTTCAGATAGACAATACTTACTGTCCTGTCTCAGTGAACAGGGTTTGGCAGTTTAGGACATAGAATGCTATGTGACGACTCATGGTCACTTGGACCACATGGGAAACTTGAATGTTTTCCCTAATACCTACCATGTTGCAGCTTTCAGATGTGTGTAGGTGATTTACACCACTTCCATGACTTCAAGTTGTCATTTTGGATCAATGATCAAATAGAAGTTGTACACACACCAGGACATACATCGGAAGACGTCTCCGTACTAGTCCATGGATCCCAGATGCTAACAGTAGCTGTCTTTGGGGATCTTTTCCACAGCATGGAAGACATGGAAGAAACCTCAAGTTGGAGGAGGTACAGCAGGAACGTGAACGACCAGGACAAGAATAGGAGACGAATCAGCAGAGTACATTGTCCCTGGCCATGGTCCGATGTTTCGAGTTCCGGGACCAAAGTGAAACATCATATAAACTATGTTGTTCTATTTTGTAATAGATAATTGAATCCTGATATTGTTCATTTTAGTTATAGTTGTAAGTATATGCAAGAGATGCGGCAGGATCCATTATGTTGAATAAGTGTTAGAATTTCTGATGATTCTTTTGTATCATTCGTCATTCCTAAATTGTCATATAATTGTGCTATATTGATTTCATGTTAAATTTTTTTTTTAGCCTGTGTATGTGCTATTATTGCATTATTGCTTGTAGACTGAGTGAGTGGATGGAATTGCAAGTTTCATTATCAATCATTGTTATAGTTATATTCATATTGTTGATATAATGGTAATATTTATCATTGAGATCTCATAGTGAATTTAGAAATAATTTGTATCTGAATTCAGCATGATTTATTGTATGTGAACTCAGGTAAAATGATTTAGAGACTGTATGTTGTGAACATTATCTGAATTGTATGTAATACCACTGCTGATATTCAGTTTATCTGCTTTACTTTATCATATTAGAATCTTTAAGGATCACTGTCTATTTTCACAATCACATAAGTGTTTGGTTGATATTTACATAGGTACAGGAGTACCTTCTTTTTTCAAAAGGGAGGGGAGTGTAGTGTGTCGTGAATGTGTATGGGAACAAGTGTATATGGAACCGCTTGTAAGTGCAAATGTGTGTGATTGTTGTCGTCTGTTCGTCAGAGAAGGAAGGCTGTAAGCAGAGACTGAAAGAGATTGTTTGTCAGCTTTGGTATATTTGTAAGTGTTATATGTGCTCCAGATTAAACATATAGGAAAATTACCTCGGTCGTCAGTTGGTTTAATCTTGCATAGACTAGATAACACTTCAGTAACGTAGCTGAGTTGGATTGAAAATAAATTTCGATCTGCAATTTCAATCCGATGTTTTCCAAATGTCTGCGTCGAATTGTACCCGCCCATTACGCTGTCTATCACTGAATGTTTTGAACGAACAGATAGAAATGACGTAAGCTGTATATTTCCAATTTTGCCAGTTAATGTTCCGCGGTCTTAACCATGTAAACCATCAAAAGGATTACTCTTTGCTTGACACTGGTAAGCTCCGGGTCTGTACACAATCACCCAACAGCCTGAACAAGTTTGATTTTAGACGCGTTATTTCAACAGTGGAGAAATTTAATTGCAATACGATCTTGAGATGAGTGGTAAAAATATAATATGGAAATGTTCAATCATGGGAAATTAATGTACCGGCCAAGGTAAGGTGGCTTAGTGTGTTAGCGAAGAAGTGTTCATCTCTTGCAGTTTTTCCAGCATTTGGTCCCCTTTCGTAGGAGTATCCAGTTGTTGCACTTGCATAGGTACGTTCATTACCGGCCGCCAGGAGCCGTTCCAAGCTAAAACACTCCTTATGTCCAAAATTTTCCAAAATGACTTTTTTCTTGAAAAATTATCTTGAACATTAGTTGAATATAACCTGTAAATATTACAGTAGTATCTTGCTCCGTTATGGATTTACAGGTATTCAAAGTATGCATCATTTCTACAGCTGACGTCGTATTTTATAAATTTTCTCTTGTAGCGTGTTACGTTATAGCGACGTCAAGAAAGCATGAATTGCTTTTACGCAATAACTTGGCATTGTATTGCTGTTCGGCTTATACTGTAAATCACTTTTTATTCGCAAACTTTATTTTCTCGTAATTATGCGAGACATTATGCTCCGGAAAATTTATTTCTCACGTTAAATAGTATTCCTAAGGATTATACAGAGCAATGACCAAAACTTGTGAAAATTTTGTCTCGCATATAAAGAATCGATGACTATCTCGCGAAAATAAGATGTAGCGAAAATTTAGTGATCTACAGTATTTATTCAGTTAAACCTATTAATATTGATTATTACTTATCAGTTATTAGGTCACCTGAGTAATCTCAGGTGACCTATTGCTATCTGTTTTCGTCCGTCGTCGTGCGTCGGGTATTGTGTGTCGTGCGTTAAGGTAATTCCACCCTCCTATGATGTCATAAGTTTTTGCAAAAACTGTAATTAGTTTAAATTTACACCTTAAAGAAAAATATCTCTTGGAAGAATGATTTACAATAGGTGTAATGATAATGAAAGAAAAAGTGAGCTAGCTCACATACCCCACGCTAGCCCAAAATTTGACGGTGAAACACATAATGAAAGGCACAGTGCACCTTAAATACATAGTATAGATCAAAAAGGGCAATAATTGCAAAAAAATCTTCACATCAAGATGTCTTACATATGAGGACATTTAAATGTGGAATGAAGTTTCTAGATAAATAATGGAATCAAAATTTCTTGGCATCATTCATTTGAAGTGGTTTTGGAGGGGGGGGGGAGAGAAATTTTCTTGAATAATAGGCAAAACTCTTTGGGATAAAAGAAACTATGTACAACAGTTTAAAAGGATCGAGTGGTGCTAACAAACTGTTCATCTCTATATTCTAAATATGGTCAAAAAGTCTAAGTTGGAAAGTGTGAAAATTCCCGTAAAAATAAAGGAATTGGAATTTCCTGGTAATATGCACATCTACACATTGTGTCCTAAATACCTGCAAAGTTTGACGAAATTCTGTGTAGCGATTTATGAGGAGTTGCGCTGACAAACTGTTCATCTCTATATTCAAGGTATGGCCAAATGTTTAAGTTAAAAAGTGCGGAAAATCCCGGAAAAATAAAGGAATTGGAATTTCCTGGTAATATGCACATCTACACATTGTGTCCTAAGTACCTGCAAAGTTTGACGAAATTCTGTGCAGCGGTTTATGAGGAGTTGCGCTGACAAACTGTTCATCTCTATATTCAAGGTATGGCCAAATGCCTAACTTAAAAAGTTAGGAAATTCCCGGAAAAATAAAGGAATCGGAATTTCCTGGTAATATGCACATCTACACATTATGTCATAAATACCTGCAAGGTTTGACGAAATTCTGTCCAGTAGTTTATGAGGAGTTGCGCTGACAAAAAAAGAGGACTGACTGACGGACTGACTGACTGACAGACGGGTCAAAAACATTATACTTCCCGCAACTAGTTGCGTGGGGTATAAATATTGTTTAGTGAAAGAATTTTAAAAAAGCATATTTTCTATATTTTATCAATTATCCAATCTTTTAAAAATATTTACAAGGGCAACTAGATGCTGTCATGAGACAGTAATACCCGCACTATGGTGTTTGCCTCTAAATATACACTCATTCATATTGGACTTTCCAAGGAAGAAGTCAAAATAATTCTATAATTACCACCGTACATGTATTCGTCAAAATGAACATAAAATTTTCAGATGACCATATCAACTCTGAGCCTCACATATGTATTTTACTAGATGCTGTCATGAGACAGTAATACCCGCACTAAGGTGTTTGCCTCTAAATACACGCTCCTACATATTGGGCGACTTTCCAATGAAATAGTCAAAATAATTCTATAATATACTTCACTTGACTTCACTGATCCATACACTTGCATGTACATGCATTTATTACTTGTCTTTTATATGTAACATGGTTGTATGCCAACATGTTTGGTGAATCAATAAAGAAATTGAATTGAATTGAATTTACATGTATTAATCAAATTGATTATGAAATTCTCAGACCCTGTGACCTATAACTCAGAACGTCTTATATTTATTTTCTACATGCTTAATTTATTATATACCAGTCTGAATGATATTAATGATGTAAATTCATGCACGGATCTGTCGGGGGTGGGGGGGGGGGGGGGTCAGGACCCCCCCCCCCCCCCTGGAATTTACAAGGTTAAAAAATGTATACACTAAAACAAGGAAAAAGTTACAATGGACCCCCTTGGAAAATGCAGATCCCCCCCCCTGGTAAACACGAGTAAGTGTAAAATAGGTATGAAAAGTTAAACATTTGCGGCAATAGAAGTCACCACTACCCCCACCCCACCTCCACGATATAGGTTTTTGACGTTTGGGTGAGATTTACTTTAGTTTTTTTTTTTATTGTCAATTTTGGGGATAGGATTTTTTTTGACTGAGGTGTATCCCCCCTTACCGCCCCCCCCCTCCCCGTAAAAAAATTCTGGATCCGCGTCCGAAATTAGATTTTGATATATATGTTTTGCTCATAATAGGACCTTTTTAAATTTACATGTACTACCCCCCCCCCCCCCCCTTCGACACCACAATCACACAGCACATACTTTTTGGAATAGGCTAGATGGAAAAGTTTGTTAAAATTTAATATCGATTGTAATGAATTAATTTAAAATTTGTTCTTGTACTCAGGGGCGGATACAGGATTTGTGGTTAGGGGGGGGGCGTGTATAACTTTATTGAGGCAAGGGGTCTGGGGGCCGCCTTAAGGCCCCCAGTGGGTCCAGGGCGAAGCCCTGGTGGGGGCCCAGGGGGGCGAAGCCCCCGGAAGCTCCTGGGTTTTCGTGTATTTTAGAGTAAAACCAGGCACTATAATAGTGCATATTTTTCAAATTTTTTTTTAAAAGTGGCATATTGGTTCAGATGTTTTAATGATAATATTGTAATGAATGTTTCTCAGTTCTCATTGTATTGTAACACATGCCACCATAAAAATCAATTTACCTACTTAGTACTTACTAATAGTGGTATTGGTTAGTGATGTACCAAAGTACGCCGTGTTTAATACACTATTTATATCATACTTTGAATGGGGGGACCAGGGGGCGCAGCCCCCGGAAGCTCCTGGATTTTTGTGTATTTTTTAAGTGTAAAACCAGGCAGAATAACAGCGGTTTGGTTGGTTTTTTTACCAAAATGTGGCATTATAAATATTAGTCACATAATACTTTGAAAATTTTAGGGGGGGGGGGGCGTGCGCCCCCCACGCCCCCCCTTAAATCCGCCAGTGGTACTATACATGTGAACATGTAAATTTCTACATTACATCACGTTGCGTCACCCATTATGATATTTATAGATTAAACACCATTTGGCACACCTCGGCCGATTCCCACTTCATCTGATAACGTGACGGAATCGACGAAAGTTCGTCAAAATGGCACATGGTTGCAGTCTGGTGTGCATTGGATAAATTAATTTTGTGTTATAATTGGGATTTATATAAATTTCATGAAGTTTACGAGACACAGGGAGTCGGTAAGTAGAAGTCAACGATTAGGTTAAAGTTTAAAAAGGGTCAAAGATCATCCCATGCCACACTAGACGAATTTCATATTGTGAAGTTATCTCCCGATGTCGATGTGACATTCAGTTACTGCCAATACTGGTGCGGATCCAGAATTTTTTTCGGGAGTAGGGAGGGGGGTTCACATCTCGATCAAAAAATTCGAACCAGCCCAGAATTTCGTGACAAGCAGGAGAAAAAAAATGAAAACAAATAAACAAATAAAAGAACAATGATAGCGAGGTCAATGTTTTTTAAGTTTATAGGGAGAGGATGTCAAGAGTCATTTTTTACTTGCTACAGTATATAGTCTTGTTTAAATAACAAAGCAAATGCCAGATGGGGGGGGGAGGATTCCAATATTCCTACCCACTTCCTGTCCCTGAAATCACAATCTATTTTGTGATTCCAGTTAAATAGTATATTTTTTTCCATTTGACTAATTATAATACATATTTTGTTTCTTGTGTTTATAGTATGTCTGTCTATAAGTCTGCAAAAATCAAATCCTAGCTAGCTTGCCCATAAGTTTTAAGTGGGATGGGCTATACATATAGCTTCCACATTTTATAGGTTTATTTCTTGTGACAATTTAAAGCAATATGAGCTGTATCTTGGAAAATTTTAATTTGCTGATAAAATGTGCTATTATGATTTATTTGTATGTAATTTAAACCCTTATGACCAATAAGCCTAAAATAAAGTTTAAAAATGATTCAGAAGAAATATTTCTGTACAACCGAACATACAGTGTTCTATAAGAAATCATTATTGTACTGGACGACAATAATTCAATTTTGCTTCAATCAAATCCAATAAAAAAATTTCCATTGCAAATATGAACAACAGAAGTTAATAATTGATTTATTTTTCTGTCATTTAATTAGTTAATCACAAATTTGCTAGAAAAATTTTCGATGTCAAACATGCAGCTCATATTGCTTTAATAAGACCTTTTATTTGGGTACCATTAATTTTTACCTCTGATTGCTTGACATGGGATACACATTTTTACAAGAAAAATACCAAACTTTAAACTCTGCCTAATTTTTGATCAGTAGGTGCTAGGGCTTTCATACTTACCATGACATATTGTATTCATTTTGAACTGTCAACAGGTATAAATATGTTTGACCTTGACCCTAGAGTTTGAACCACTTAAAAAAAATTAACCTTGGCAATTAACTTTTGAACAGGAATTACTAGAGATTTCTTTATTTAACACGTGCATTCCTTGTGACAAGACTTTCTTCTGATACTAACAATTTGAACCCTTGACCTTTGTGTTTGACATATATTTGAGAAACTTCAACCTTCGCCATAGGCTTCCATACTGGGACATCAGTGTTTCACAAACACATCTTATCTTCATTATTATTTGGTGGTGTCTCCATATTTTCAAATACTCCAACCATATTGTAACCCTTTCAAAACACTCATTTGAGCTTTTTTTGTTTCCTTAGCAAATAATGTCTGTCGTGACGTGTTGTCCATCTGTTTGTCTGAAAACTTTTTACATTTTTAACTTCTCTAGAACCACTGGGCCAATTTTACCCAATTCATATAGAAATATGTACATTTGTATGTCAGACTCAGTCCATCTGTCTCAAAAAATTTAATTTTGGTTATCACGGTCATATCTACTGAATGAGAAGATACATTCATATTAAACTTATTATAAGTATATTTACCTGTGAGAATGGCATGGGTTTTTTTTTTACATGTGACCTACAAGTTTGACCAACTTGCAAAAAAATTAAGTTGTTATAAATTCATCATTTTGAAAGAGAAAAGTTAGGGCATTCATATCATAATGCATGTTTATTATTACCTGTGATAAGACCTTTCCAAATACTTTTACACTGTGACCTTGACCTTGAAGCGATCAAGCCTAACGTACTTTTCAAAAATGTTGCATTTGCTTATATTTTTTGATTGAGATGAGATATGACTCTCACATTTGACATGTACATAAATTACTCATAAGAATTCAAGGTGTTTCCCAGCATGCAATGTTTTCTTTTTATGCGCCCGAATTTTTTCAGGGCGCATATTGTTTTTGTCCTGTCTGTATATCTGTTTGTCTGTTGTCAAGTTTACCCTTGGCCAAAACTTTTGAACCGTAAGAGATAGAGACTTCATATTTGGTATGAATACTCCTCTTACAAAGTTCTTTCAAATGACAGCAAGGTCAATGATCTTGTGACCTTGACTGTGACTTATATGCTAAAAATAGGTTTTTCAAGTGTTGGTCATAAATTTTGAACCATAGGAGATAGGGACTTCATATTTGGTATGTATACTTCACTAAAAAGGTTCTTTCAAACAACACCAAGGTCAATGACCATGTGACCTTGACTGTGACCTCTATACTAAAAATGGCTTTTTCCACTTTTGCCATAACCTTTGAACCATAGGAGATAGAGACTTCATATGTGGTATGCATTCTGCACTGATTACGTTCCTTCAAATGACATCAAGGTCAATGACCTTGGGACTTTGACTGTGACCTATATGCTAAAAATAGCTTTTTCGACTTTTTGCCATAACTTTTGAACCATAGGAGATAGGGACTTCATATTTAGTATGCATACTCCACTAATAAAGTTCTTTCAATCAACACCACGGTCAATGACCATGTGACCTTAACTGTGACCTTTATACTGAAAATATCTTTTTCTACTTTTTGCCATAACTTTTGAACCATAGGAGATAACAACTTCGTATTTAGTATGCATACCCCACTAATTAAATTCTTACAAACAACACCAAGGTCAATGACCTTGACTGTGACCTATATGCTAAAAATAGCTTTTTCGTACTTTGTTGACGCCGGGCGCATAGTATTTCACAAACACATCTTGTTACCCCTTGACGTTGATGTTTTACATAATTTTCAAAATATTTAACCCTCCTAAAAGATTATTAGGCTTCTGAGTATCATTAAAGAAGACTTCAAGTAAGACAGGGCTTTTTGCACAAAAAACCTCATTTTCCGACCCACATTTGACCCCCCGGGGCAAAATCTAAATTACAAAACCTTACTGCATATCTACATGACCCCACCAACCATCTCTCAAAAGATGATTAGGCTGCTGAGTAAAATGTTAAAGGAGTTCAGGGAAAACAGGGCTCTTTGTATGAAAAACATTTTTTAACCCCCATTTGACCCCCCGAGGCAACATCAAAATTCCGAAACCTTACTGCACATCTACCTGACACCACCAACCATCTCCCAACAGATGATTAGGCTGCTGAGTAAAATGTAAGAGGAGTTCAGGGAAAACCGGGTTCTTTGTAGGAAAAACGTCATTTTTCTACCCCTATTTCATCCCCCGGGGCAAAATCGAAATTCCGAAACCTTACTGCACATCTACATGACAGCCCCAACCATCTCCAAAAAGATGATTAAGCTACTGTGAAAATGTAGGAGGAGTTCAGGGAAGAAGGGGCTTTTTGTATAAATAACGTCATTTTTCGACCCCCATTTGATCCCCCGGGGCAAAATCAAAATTCCGAAACCTAATTGCACATCTACCTGACACCACTAATCATCCCACAAAAGATAATTAGGCTGATAAGTAAAATGAAATACGAGTTCAGGGAAGACGGGGCTGTTTGCATAAAAAACGTCATTCTTCCACCCCCATTTGATCCCCCGGGGCAAAATCAAAATTCCGAAACCTTACTGCACATCTACATGACACCACCAACCATCTCTCAAAGGATGATTAGGCTGCTGAGTAAATTGTAGAAGGAGTTCAGGGAAGAATGGGCTTTTTGTATAAAAATCGTCATTTTTCGACTCCCATTTGATACCCCGGGGCAAAATCAAAATTCCAAAACCTTACTGCACATCTTCATGACACCCCCAACCATCTCCCAAAGGATGATTAAGCTACTGTGAAAAATGTAGGAGGAGTTAAAGGAAAAAGGGGCTTTTTGTATTAAAAACGTCATTTTTCGACTCCCATTTGATCCCCGGGGCAAAATCAAAATTCCAAAACCTTACTGCACATCTTCATGACACCCCCAACCATCTCCCAAAGGATGATTAAGCTACTGTGAAAAATGTAGGAGGAGTTCAGGGAAGAATTGGCTTTTTGTAAAAAAAAAAACGTCATTTTTAGACCCCCATTTGATCCCCCGGGGCAAAATCAAAATTCCGAAACCTTACTGCACATCTACATGACACCCCCAACCATCTCCCAAAGGATGATTAAGCTACTGTGAAAAATGTAGGAGGAGTTCAGGGAAGAAGGGGCTTTTTGTATAAAAAAAAGTCATTTTTCGACCCCCATTTGATCCCCCGGGGCAAAATTAAAATTCCGAAACCTTACTGCACATCTACATGACACCCCCAACCATCTCCCAAAGGATGATTAAGCTACTGTGAAAAATGTAGGAGGAGTTCAGGGAAGAAGGGGCTTTTTGTATAAAAATCGTCATTTTTCGACCCCCATTTTATCCCCCGGGGCAAAATCAAAATTTCGAAACCTTACTGCACATCTGCATGACAACCCCAACCATCTCCCAAAGGATGATTAGGCTGATAAGTAAAATGAAAAAGGAGTTCAGGGAAGACAGGGATGATTAAGCTACTGTGAAAAATGTAGGAGGAGTTCAGGGAAGAAGGGGCTTTTTGTATAAAAATCGTCATTTTCCACCCCCATTTGATCCCCCGGGGCAAAATCAAAATTCCGAAACCTTACTGCACATCTACATGACACCACCAACCATCTCTCAAAAGATGATTATTCTGCTGAGTAAAATGTAGAAGGAGTTCAGGGAAGAAGGGGCTTTTTGTATAAAAATTGTCATTTTTAGACCCCCATTTGATCCCCCAGGGCAGAATCAAAATTCCAAAACCTTTCTGCACATCTTCATGACACCCCCAACCATCTCCTAAAGGATGATTAAGCTACTGTGAAAAATGAAGGAGGAGTTCAGGGAAGAAAGGGCTTTTTGTATTAAAAAAAACGTCATTTTTAGACCCCCATTTGATCGCCCGGGGCAAAATCAAAATTCTGAAACCTTACTGCACATCTACATGACACCCCTAACCATATCCCAAAGGATGATTAAGCTACTGTGAAAAATGTAGGAGGAGTTCAGGGAAGAAAGGGCTTTTTGTATTAAAAACGTCATTTTTCGACCCCCATTTGATCCCCCGGGGCAAAATCAAAATTCCGAAACCTTACTGCACATCTACATGACACCCCCAACCATCTCCCAAAGGATGATTAAGCTACTGTGAAAAATGTAGGAGGAGTTCAGGGAAGAAAAGTGTGACGGACGGACGGACATGAGTAACAACAATATACCCGAACTTTCTTTCGAAAGTGCGGGTATAATAACTCCTTCTTAGGTCTCTTCATTCAGGCATTGGCTTTTCTGTAAAATAATTTACCTGATATTCACAATTCAAAAGTATCTTCTAAGAAGGAAGTATTTAGGAACACTCAGCATCAGAATTATGCATTTTAACCTGTTTTTACATATT
The DNA here is from genome assembly GCF_032062105.1 of Saccostrea cuccullata. Lineage (NCBI taxonomy): Eukaryota > Metazoa > Mollusca > Bivalvia > Ostreida > Ostreidae > Saccostrea > Saccostrea cuccullata. The sequence continues at coordinate 14,683 of NW_026926471.1, read as the reverse complement.
TTTCTCGATACTGTTTACAAAAAATGTACAATTTTTTATGTTGACATACACCTCTGTTTATTTATGTTTAACATCTAAAATAATATGGTGACATTTACATTTTTTGCAATAAATTGAAAGTTTAAATTATATTGAATGAAAATAAATGCAGTTTTTGTACTTTGAACCTATAAAATTGTGAGGGTGGAAATTCCTTAACATTTGGACATTTTCATCTTCTTCTCTGCAACCACTGAACCAATTTCAACCAAATTTGGCACAAAGCATGTATGGGTGAAAGGGAACAAAAATTGTGAATTTCATGGTCCCTGCCCCCCTGGGGCCTGGGGGTGGGGGTTGGGCAAAAACCAACAAAATTAATGCAATCTTTAAAAATCTTCTTCTTTACTCCTGGACATTAAACAGTCAAACTGTTTGCCTGATTGTAATCAGCATTGAGTCCTCTACCAAAATTGTGAAATTCATGGCCCCTGGGTCAGGGGTTCTAGTGCTAGGGTGGGGCTCTATAGATTATATAGTGAAAATACATGAATTCTTTTAAAATCTTCTTCTCTGCTACTGGGTATTAAATAAGCTAACTAAGTGCATAGTTATGATGAACAAGAATGCTTCTACCAAAATTGTGAATTTATGGCCTCAGGGTCAGGGGTTCTGGTGTTAGGGTGGGGCTCTATAGATTATATAGTGAAAATACATGAATTCTTTAAAAATCTTTTTCTCTGCTCCTGGGTATTAAATAAACTAACTAAGTGCATAGTTATGTTGAGCAAGAGTGCTTCTACCAAAATTGTGAATTTTATGGCCCAAGGGTCAGGGGTTCTGGTGTAAGGGTCGGGCTCTATAGATTATATGGTAAAAATACACAAATTCTTTGAAAATCTTCTTCTCTGCTCCTGGGAATTAAATAAACTAACTAAGTGCATAGTTATGTTGAGCAAGAGTGCTTCTACCAAACTTGTGAATTTTATGGCCCAAGGGTCAGGGGTTCTGGTGTAAGGGTCGGACTCTAAAGAATATAGATAGTGAAAAATACATGAATTCTTTGAAAATCTTCTTTTCTGCTCCTGGGAATTAAATTAGCTAGCTAAGTGCATAGTTATGATGAGCAAGAGTACTTCTACCAAAATTGTGAATTTTATGGCCCCAGGGTCCGGGGTTCTGGTGTTAGGGTGGGGCTCTATAGATTAAATAGTGAAAATACATGAATTCTTTGAAAATCTTCTTCTCTGCTCCTGGGTATTAAATAAGCTGTCTAAGTGCATAGTTATGATGAGCAAGAATGCTTCTACCAAATTTGTGAATTTTATGGCCCCAGGGTCCGGGGTTCTGGTGTTAGGGTGTGGCTCTATAGATTATATAGTGAAAATACATGAATTCTTTGAAAAAAAATCTTCTCTGCTCCTGGGTATTAAATAAGCTGTCTGTCTAAGTGCATAGTTATGATGAGCAAGAATGCTTCTACCAAATTTGTGAATTTTATGGCCCCAAGGTTAGGGGTTCTGGTGTTAGGGTGTGGCTCTATAGATTATATAGTGAAAATACATGAATTCTTTGAAAAAAATCTTCTCTGCTCCTAGGAATGAAATAAATTAATTACATAGTTATGATGAGCAAGAATACCTCTTCCCAAATTTTGATTTTATGGCCCTAGGGTCAGGGGTTCTAATGATAGGGCGGGGCTCTATTGATTATATAGTGAAAATACATAAAATCTTTGAAAGTATTCTTCTTGCTCCTGGGTATTTAGCAGATGAACTACCTTTATAGTTATGATGTCAGATGAGCAAAGGTGCTAATCTTCCAGAATTGTGAATTTCAAGGCACCAGGGTCAGGGGTACCATAGAGGGGGACTGTACTTATATACTGAAACTGGATGAATTGTTTGAAATCTGCTCCTTGGTATTTATCAAATATTTTTGGAAAGCCAGGGAGCCTTTTCAAAAATTGTGCAATGTGTGTATCTAGGCTTAAAGGGTCAGGGGTTTATGTGTGATAGGGGCATTACTGATTATTGCTGAATATTACTGATTACTTGAAATGCATTTTTTGTTCCCCTACCCTGCCTATGGGTATTAAGTTAACAAACTAAGGAACTGCTAAGTGTATTGTTATGATGATCAATGGTGCCTCTTTCAAAATTGTGAATAGCATAGCATGGCTTAAAACATGAATCAAATTTAATCACTGGAAAGTTGTTGCATAATGCTCAGGTGACCTATAAGGCCCATGGGCCTCTTGTTTTAAGGTAATTTTACAAATGTTTACCCCAACAGTTGTCTGCATGAAGGATGTAATTTACTTCACCCAGTCCATAGGTTTGAAAAGCATGGTGAATCATGGAAATAACTCAATTCGGTCCGTGAGCCAACGAACCATCAGTTCCTACAAAATGTGTCTTATTAAGTGTCTTATTAAGTATTTAAGAGAGTTCAGAAAGGACCAGAGAAAAATATTACAATGTATAATAATTGCATGTTAAGGCAGGTTTTATACTTTACCAATTGTTTCATACTTCATCCATCATATAGTTCAGCTATTTAGAAAGTCCATCAGTCGTACTCCGAAGAGATGTATTTTTCTGGGTTTTGTAAAGTAAAATCCAATTTGCCTGGCATGATGTGGCAATATAAGGGACTGTGCGAAATCGAATGTGTAATGCACCTTCCAAAAATTTGAAGTTTGATGCTGAATTGGTCCATCTGGGCGGACATAGCCCTCCAATTCTTCCTTGGATTCCTGGACACACTTTTTATAAACCTCTCTTTCTCTCCTGGCTTCTTCAATTTGTGCAAGGTATGCCCTTGTTGCCTCCAATTTTTCCTCTTCTGATCTGGCATCTTCCACAGCTTTCCTGTGAGACTCGCACTGAAAACAAACATCGTCTTAGGGAGTGCTTACTCTTATGTGTGGCACAAGTTTCTTCCAAAAATCATAAAATACTGAACTAACCACAAATTTGTCTGGTGAGGCGCTTTTGTAGACCTCATACACGTGTTTCTTTGTATGTGAAGCGGGCAAATGTATGGGTGGGTCTTCATCTCTTCCTCTGAGGGTGGCAGGTTGGGGAAGACCATAGTCATCTGCATACGTGGTAATAAAGGATTTAACTCGTTTTACAAATCTGGAGGGATTTCAGGGACAAACGTAACACAGAAATGTAAACAATGTGTAGAATGTCGATGAACATAATCCAATATAATATTTATGAAATATTTTATTGTTGTGGACATGAGTTAAATCAAGAGTAGAGATGACAAGGATATAAATTTACATTTTTTTGTGAATGTATGTATCTATTTGTCGTAATGTACATTCAAAGAAAATACACATACATCGGAAATGCCGTATTTTTTTTTTTATTAATGGACGATAACATTAGGATTTTCGCTTTTTTCACGTCTTTTAGTTCTTATAGTCTTTAGTTTGAATGTCAAATGCACTTATTGAAACATTTAACATCTGTTCTATCCCCAATGCCGTGGTTTCCCAGTGAGACGACCAAATGCGCCCCTATTAATTGTGGTTTATGTAACGTTTATTCAGTAAACATCAACATACGATTGAACATCGAACCTGATCATAATTAAGACATGGTAGATTTAGTTAACACTTATCGTTACATCCCCTTCCACAAGATTTTTCTTAAAAATTATGAATTTACAAACCGAGCATTTTTCAAATGTAAATTATACATAAAGCTTAATTCATCAAAGTCCCATAATAGTCTATATTGTCCAGAATTTGAATGTCAGAGTACTAAAAATAATTACTGGGTTGCAAAAACATACAAACAAACGAAACTGTTTTGCAACTACTTGTAGCAACATAGAAAACAAAATGACTAGATTTCTTTGGAAACCTGAGGTAGACAAGGTATTATTATGACCTTATCACTATCTACCTCTCCTACACAAAACACTCAACATTACACACGAAATCCTGATACTTCTGTGGAGGTTTGATTTTGCGGCCACTCCTTGTATGACGTTTGCCCGAAACTTCAGATGTTGGATTTGGTAAAGGATATGTTTTGGCTGGTGTGATACTCTTGTCAACTATCGGTGTGTTCTGTGCTTGTAATGTACTCTGAACTGGGGTTTCCACTCTGTCCATGTCTCTGTTAGTAGAAACACTAGTCTTCAAATTGTCTTTATTTATTCAGGGAACAAACTGGTGTTTCTTGGTAAGTCTTCCTTAGAAAACGGTTCCCTGACAAAGCCACAATTTATCATATTTATATGGAAACATCCTCAGGTTGTGTAGATTCAAATTTGTTCAAATCATGACCCCCGGGGGTAGGGCAGGGCCAAATTGGCCGACCAAAGTTTTATATAGAAATATATAGGAAAATTCTTTAAAAATCTTCTTCTCAAGAATGACAAAGCCATAATTCATCATATTTATATGGAGACATGCTCAGGTAGTGTAGATTCAAAATTGTTCAAATCATGACCCACGGGGCTAGGGTGGGGCCAAAATGGCTGACCAAAGTTTTACATAGAAATATGTAGGAATATTCTTTACAAATCTTCTTCTCAAGAATGACAAAGCCATAATTCATCATATTTATATGGAAACATGCTCAGGTAGTGTAGATTCACGTATGTTCAAATCTTGACCCCAGGGGGTAGGGCGGGGCCAAAATGGCCGACCAAAGTTTTACATAGAAATTTATGGGAAAATTCTTTAAAAATCTTCTTCTAAAGAATGACAAAGCTATTTTATTCATCATATTTATATGAAAGCATGCTCAGGTAGTGTAGATTCAAGTTTGTTCAAATCATGACCCCTAGGGGTAGGGGGGGGGGGAGGGGCGGCCAAAATGGTCGACCAAAGTTTAACATAGAAATATATAGTTAAATTCTTTGAAAATCTTCTTCTCAATCATTTTCTAAAAAATAGCAATTCCATGATTGGTTATGGGACTACTTTTGGATTTAAACTTTACAGTAAAAAGTCATTTTATACTAGTCCTTCCCTTTGTGGTCAGGTGAGCAATGTGGCCCATGGGCCTCTTGTTGCTTCTTTAATCAAGACCATCTTTCTATAGAAATTTATATCTTTTAAACAAAGAAATGAATCATACATTAACTCTTAGCTTTTGAAGAAATGAAACCTAATTAAACTAACGTATTTAAATTTGACATTTAAGGACAATTTTAAAGATGAATGGCTTTAGATATGAAAATTGAATGATCAGTCAATTACTAAATTTTTACCCTGCTTTGTGAGCACATTTTGCTGTCTTAAATCTTTGATATTTTGATAAAAACAAGATATATTCCAATTTCTTTGCTCAATATATAAGAATCTGCATGTTGTTTAAATATGACTGTAGTGTAATAAATAAAAAAGTTATGACAAAAGAAACTAAAAACTTTTTGAATGACCTTCGTATGTACTTATAATCAAAAAAATATCTTGTTTTCTAATTGCACAGTGCATACACATACCTTTCATTTTTAGCTCTTCCAACTTCTGAGCCCCAAGAAGGCTGCCAGTAGTTTTGTTGACATTCCACACCTTGAATATCTTCATAGTGTTATCTATAATATTTACCAAACATTATTAGTACATCTATAAAATCAAATGTGCAGTTTACATGAAATATACATACTAGAGTGAAGGCAAAACTCCAATCTATTCAAGTCAAAGAAAAAATGCATCTTTCATTTGCTTATCGTCAGTTTGGAATCAATTTGCGACGATTAATTTAAAATTATTTATTTAATACAAAACAAAATGCATGGTTCAAGGCAAATTTTTAGATATTCATAAGTTAAAATAGGTCGCAAAATTTGTGCAAATTGAAAATTAAAAATAGAAATTTCTGTGAAAATCATTCAAAAGGCTACTCCTCCTACAGTTTCGGTTTGATTTCAATATAACTTGGCACAAAAGTAGACTACACTAAGATACATAATTCTGTGTATCGGTTTTTGATTTCAATGAACGGTGTTGCCGTGGTTACTAAAAATAGAACTTTCTGTGAGAATCATTCAAAATGCTACTCCTCCTACAGTTATGGTCTGATTTCAATATAACTTGGCACACAAGTAGACTACACTAAGATACATAATTCTGTGTATCGGTTTTTGATTTTATAATTGTAGAATCTGTAACAGTAATCAGCCAACACACGACACACAATATTAATGATAGAGGTTAGTAAAAATTGAAAATATATCATTTATTTCCCTCTTTTCCCTTTTGTTTTTTTTTTCTTGTACATGTAATGTAACTATTTCATCTAAAATTAACTGTAGATAAAACAACTCCATTCCAACCACCAAAAACGAACAGATCGAAACAACCATCATTCTTAAGACAACACCGACTCAGACTTCTGTTATAACAACCATCAACACTGACACATCTAAGACTACCGCAACTAGAGACAAGACCCTTAAAACTACCACCAGGTTAAAGATTACATCAAAAATGTGCTATGAAACCATCTCCGATACCACTTCGCAAGAAACCACTACAGGGAAAACCATAGATGAAACGAAAACGTACCATTAAACCATCTCCGATACCACTTCGCAAGAAACCGCTTGTTATCAGTTCGGTGATAAGGATGCTTGCTGATAATCTGTGTGGGCTCATAAATAACAGAACGCCATTTGTAATCGGTACAAAAACTGTATTGCGCATGCTCAATTAATCATTACATCGTACACAAATCAATTCGTAATAAACATGATAACATAACATCTCCCTTTTTTCAAAATAAATTGAAGTAAATATAAACTAAGGATAAACATACAAATTAATGACAATATTGACACAATCAATGGCACATTATTGGGTTAACAATCAAGTTACAATCAGTGAAGTGTATTCACAATTTCAATGTCTCTGTTTGACTAGAATGTCATTTGACTACTTGTCACACATGTAAATGAATCATACAAATTAACAATATTCAAAGATTAAGCTTATCAATGGGCTTTACAGTTCTCCTTGACCTAGTTACATATGGCATGTTAGACTGTACTGACTTATGTTTATCATGGTTGGACTGTACTCCTGGTGGGTAAGTAGGTCGGGCAGATGCTATGTCAAGTTTTTTACCCTGCATGTTTAGAGTATCTCCCTGAGTAGTGGGTTGTGGAGTGAACAAAGTGAAGTTTGGAGTCTCATGGTCACAGTGTACATTTTCATTTGACCTAACAATGTTTCTACTATTTCTCCTATAAACAGAACCATTAGGTGTTTTTACCAAGTATGACCTTTCATTGTGAGGTTTCAAGACTACTGCTGGAGTCCATGTCTTCGAGTGTAACTGAACTCTGACCTTTTCTCCTGTATCTAAAGGAGTAGACAACCTTGACCTCTTAACATAATACTGTTTTGACTTGACCTTTTTATTCATCATAGAATGTCTGATATCAACCTGGTTATGAACATGAGGTTTTAACAAGGAAGGGTGTACCGGCAAGTCTGATCTTAACCTTCTGGACATAAGCAACTGTGAGTGTGAGAGACCTATGTTGAGGGGAGTAGTACGATAAGCGAGGATAGACAGAAACAAATTGCGACCATCCTTTTTGGACTTTGTCAACATTCTCTTGGCAGTCTGAACAGTTCGTTCAGCAAGTCCATTGGACTGCGGGTACCTAGGGCTAGAGGTTGTGTGGTTAAAATTCCATTGATGGGCAAAATCCTTAAATTCATGACTAGAGTATTGGGGACCATTATCAGACACTACCTTCTCAGGAATGCCATGTCTAGAAAATGATTCCTGTAGCTTAGTAATAACACTCTGACTAGTTGTGCTTTTGGGCTTGAACACTTCAAAGAAGCGGCTATAATAGTCTACCACTATCAGGAAATCTTGATCATCCCATGTGAAAAGGTCGGTAGCAACTACTTGCCATGGGTAGTCAGGAACATCAGTCATTTTCAAGGGTTCTTTGGGTTTCGAATTCCGGTGTGCGGGACACGTGGGACAAGTAAGTGTCATGTCACGTGCTTGTTGTGATATACTGGGCCAGAACATCGAATCACTAGCTCGTCTTAAAGTTCTCTCTACCCCTGGATGACCTGTGTGTAGTTTTTCTAACATTTCAGATTGCAATGACCTTGGTATCACAATTCTTTGACTTTTCATCACTAAGTTGTCTACAACAGATAATTCATCCCTAATATTCCAGAATTCTCTAACAGAGTATGGTCATTGAGCCATGTGCTCGGTCAAGGTCACTAACTGAGAATCTTGAGCAGTTTCATACCTAATTCTATCAAGACAGGCATCACTCATAGGTATAGAGTTCGATATCATGTGAACTTGGGCTTCAAGGTCATCTGATATAGATGGTAAGGTATACTATTTTCTGCAAAGTGTCTGCCACAGGGATTTTCTTACCAGGAACATGTGTTAAGTGAAGTGAGTATCTCTGGAGTTGCAGTATCATACGTTGCAACCTTGCTGGTGCCGAATGAATGGGTTTCTGGATAATGAAGACCAAAGGTTTGTGATCGGTTTGAACCGTCACCTCCTTACCATAAATATATTGGTGAAAATATCTACACCCAAATACTATTGCATACATCTCTTTTTCAATCTGGGCATAATTGACTTCACAAGGAGTCAGGGCTTTTGATGCATAACATACAGGCTTACCATCCTGCAGTAGAGTGGCACCTAAACCATGCTTTGAAGCGTCTACTTGTAGAACTATATCTTTGTCTGGGTTATAATAAGAAAGAACAGGACCAGGAGACCTTGTAAGAATAGCCATGACCTTGTTAAAGGCTTCATCTTGGGCAGCATCCCATATAAATTCTGACTTGGATGACAGTAACATTCTCATGGATGCGGTCACCTGTGACAAGCTAGGGGCAAATTTAGACAAATATGTAATCATACCTAGCACGGTTTCCAGTTCACCTCTATTTTTGGGGGGTTGCATTTCACTAATGGCTTGACCTTTTTAGGGTCGGGATTTAGACCTTGAGCTGAAATTATGTGCCCTAAATAGTCAACTTCCGTCTGACCAACAGAGGGTTTCTCAGGATTCAGCTTTATACCTTTCTCCCTGCATCGTTGGAGAACAGTATGCAAGTTTGCGTCATGTTCTGTCTTAGTTTTTCCATAGACGAGAACATCATCAACTATAGCAACAAGGCCAGGTAGGTCGTCAAAGCTTTCATCAATTTTACGTTGGAATTCGTCCTGAGACGATGTAAGACCAAATGGGAGTCTAAGGAACCTATATCTACCGTATGGGGTGTTGAAAGTTGTTAACATGCTAGACTCGTCCGACAACTTGAGGGTCCAGTAACCACTACGAGCATCTAACTTTGTGAAATATCGTGCTTCAGAGAGCTGAGGAAGCACATCATTAAGGGTTTTCAAACGGTAATGTGGGCGACGTATAGCCTTATTTAGATCTCTGGGGTCTAGACAAATTCTTAGGGACCCATTGGGCTTTTCTGCAATTACAAGGGAATTGACCCATTGAGTGGGTTCTTTGACCTTGGTAATGACCTTTTCCCTTTCCATCTTATCCAACTCGATCTTCAGGTTTTTGGATATGACCTGGGGTACTCTACGCGGAGAGTGTATTACTGGTTGAACATTAGGATCAAGCTCAATTTTAACTTCCCCTGGGAATAGACCTATACCATTGAATACATCGTTGTACTCGGTAAGAACAACTTCCTTATCAAGAGGTTTGGGGGAAGGTGTGACGCTTACAGAACCAACCAGCTTTACAAGTTTCAGGTTTAAACAAGAGGGTAGTCCCAGGATAGGTGGTGCTTTTCTCCCTTGTGTATCAATAATATGAAATTCTGTTTGTACCCTTTTACCTTGACAATCAACATCTAGACTACATACCCCTATTGACTTGAGTGGGGAACCCCCATACCCTACAAGATTTTGGGCTGGGTGGAGAGGGTATTTTGCTTTCATGCGTTTAAACACATCTAGAGGTAGGACATTCACTTGTGACCCAGTATCTAATTTACAATTTACAATGCTACATGAATCTGCATGCATTACATTCAATTCAGCAAATGCTTCACTATTCTTAACAGTGGTACATGAGTTGGCAATACAATCAATAAAGAAACCATCATAATCATCATTGACATTATTTGACATCAACATTTTCAAATGCTTCATACATATCATCATACTCATCACCATCACAATACTCGGATTCCCTAATTTCACTAACACTTTTGCACACTTTAGAGAAATGGTTCCACTACCTGCATTTGCTACACTGTTTTCCTCTTGCAGGGCATTGCGCGTCTCTCTTTGATGCGCGTTTGAACTGTCTCGCCATTGACGATCATCTTGTCTTTTACTCTGTGTGCTTCTCCCACGCGACGGTGCTGTCGATCTGCGATGATGCACGTTTGCTCCGCCTCGCCCCCTTAGATGTGGTCTGCCCCGATTCACTGCACTGACATCTCTCGTACTTGTATTGTCGGAACTTCCTGTTACAAGCGGCCCCATTGTCTTCAGCTGCTGTTGAGAATATTAACAATTTTGTGCTATCTGGATCGCTTTGTTTAGTGTAAGCTGTGCACCCTCGTTAATCAGTTTCTCCCTAACTTTTGCTGAGTTAGTACCAAATACTAGACGGTCTCGAATCATGTCGTCTTCAGCTCCCTCAAATGCACAGTCTTTAGCAAGTAAGCGTAACAGGTTGTGCCCCTTGTGTTTCATTGTTGAATTTGTACCTCGAGAACACCGGGTTTTGTTTTGGTTGTACATATTCTTGGAACTTTTTATAATGAGCTTCGAGCGATTTACCTTGAGCTTCGGTTAATGTCCAAGTGTTGTATACATCTCTTCCTTTTTCTCCCGCCCATAGTAGGAGGTATTGAATCTTTTGTTTCTCGTCTTTTTCTGCGAGAGGCCCTTCAAAAATGAGCTGGACATGCTGCTTGAATTTCTTCCACGCTTCGAGTGGGTTTGAAGCGTCCCATTGCATCTGCGGCTGTGGAACTCCTGCCAGATCCATTCTGTGTAATGTCCGTAAACTTCTGTGTATTATTCTGACACCATGTTATAAGTTCAGCGTTAAGGATGCTGGCTGATATTCAGTGTGGGCTCATAAATAATAGAACGCCATTTGTAATTGGTACAGAACTGTATTGCGCATGCTCAGTTAATCATTACATCGTCCATAAATCAATTCGTAATAAACATGATAACATCAGTTACAAATCCATGACGTAATGAAAGTCCACGATTCAGCCATGAGCCATCAATTGTCACCCTACAGTCAGCTACACTTTCAGGGCCCAAGTTTTAATCTTCACTTTCCTTTAGGGAATGTACTCGCTTTGATGCATTCTCTAATTTTTGCAGAAGTACTGATTTTCATTTTCCCTAATATGCTTTGTGTGGTCACTGTATGGTGTTGCGGACTCCCCCACGAATATTTGTGCTTTAACAGTATGAAGAAAATTCAAAAAAAAAAATGTCAAGGGATTTACTGGGCAGGCAAAGCTGTAATTTATGATTGATTGATTGATTGTATATTGTTTAACGTCCCTCTCGAGAATTTTTCACTCATATGGAGACGTCACCGTATGCCGGTGAAGGGCTTTAAATTTTGACCTTTACTCGGCATTCAGGGCCATTGAGCAGTGAGGGATCTTTATCGTGCCAACGCCTGCCGCTGACACGGGGCCTCGGTTTTTAAGGTCTCATCCGAAGGACCCGCAACTTTCACTTCAAAGTGCCGAGCGCATGGCGAAGGAACAGTTGCTACCAATTTTAACGACTAGGTCAGTCGCGGCCGAGATACGAACTCACGACCTCCCGATCACGGAGCGAGCGCTCTACCGACTGAGCTACCGTGAACGGTAGCTGTAATTTATGCGAAATCCTTGAGGGATAGTGTAGATTTTAAATTGTCCGTATTATGAACCCGTGGGAGGTAATGGGATCACAAAAGGTATAACAAAGGGGTAGAATTTGTTAAGAACTGCATGCAGGGCCAAAGAATTTTTTATTTAAGCGATGTGGCCCATGTGCCTCTTGTAAAATTTTAATGTGAAATGCTTTTGCAATACATGTATACCGGTATTAGTTATAAGTAATGCTATTTAACAGGATATTTGAAAAAAAAAATAACAACTTGAAATCTGTGTTGAAGCACCTATGATAATGCCCAATTTCACCATTTGAAAGAAAAAACAAACATTGATCAAAATATGTAATTATTACTGAAGCATAGAGTGGTTGATTATACTTTTATTACAGTTACTGGAAGGTTGTTTCTGGTTAGTTCAATACAATGTATGAGCGGTTTCCAAGGTTTTGTTGGATCACTCCTGGTTCCCAATTCCGGTTCTCTGGATTCCGTATTCGGATGATCTCTCTCCTCAATATGCGGTAATTTTGAACAACAGCGGTCATGGAAATATTTCTGTTTCATTTGACGTAGTTGAAGTCTGGGATGTTGCGATCCAGGGGTTTTGGCCCCAACCATGCTCTGGTTGTGGGAATCTTGGAACAAAGGTTTCTGTTCACAACAGCTGTGCAGGTAATTTCTGACTTCAGAATACAGCTCTTCAGCCTGTTAAATCTTACTGTGTATACGTACCAGAGTGATCTATCCTTTAAAGCTTTAACTAAGGGCAGGGATGTAAAATAGTTATCTGCAAATATTTTCTAATTATGTGGCTCCAGTGTTGAACATAGCTTTAGGACAACATCACCACCAACACCAATAGAATTTGCAGCTTTCTCTGAACTACCTTGGTACACATCAAAATCGTAAAGAATGCCCGAGGCCCCTGCTCTTCCCCATAGCTTGAAACCCCATGGATTTGGTTTACCCCGAATATATTGCTTCAGGCTAGACTTCCCCTTGAAGGACACCATGATTTCATCAACTGCATGATTTTCCTAAGGTGGTATCTCAAGAAATCTGTTTTTCAACTGTTCATCCAAGGTCTTACTATCCACAGTTTGTCTTTCTTTTGGTCATCAGTGACTGACATATTGTTAATGAAATGAATCATGGTAGCAATTTTTTCAAACCTATTTCTTGATATTGCATCTGCAATAGGAGAAAAACGACTCCCAATAAGCACGAACTCTTGGCATCTGGAAAAGGCCAATTGTCAAGTACACGCAAATCATAATTTCAATTTCTTTTTGTGTAGTCGATAGCTGAATTCCCTCTTTCTGCATGGCGTAAAGGTTTGTTTCTTCAGATATATTTGAAATCATATGGTCAGTAACCATGAGTTTGAAAAATTGGAGTGGAGTCTTGAGCATTCCATCAGGAGGAGCATTCCATCAGGAGGAGCTTCCTCAAGTTTTCCCTTAAAATCAGTGCATGGTTCTTTGTACAGCTGGTTTGACCAATTCCATTGCTGGTTTTAAAACAGTTGCAAATTTTCAACTGAGGTAGTACATCTACAAGGTCTGCATCTTCATTTATGTCCTGTAAACTCAATTCCCTGAGAGGAGGATCACTATGATTTCTTTTCTGCATTTTGATAAAAATATTTGGCGTTTAAATTCTGCAATTTTTTTAGGTTTTGAAGGCATGGCCTACAAATTTTGCTGTCAGGATTAACATGGACTCCTGACACAAACAAAAACATATCAGGGATGTTGTCTTCATATATGCTTTCTTCCAATCCGAGGCTTTATATTATGTGAGCTTCGTCTCACAGCATATGGCACAGGGCACTGCCATGTTTCTCTGAACATGTGACGAAAAAAAAGTAGTTCCAACATGGCGTGTACTTACTTCCGAGTCTTTTTTTTAGCGTGCGAGGGAAAAAGGCGAGGTGCTCCGATTAACACTCGGGTTCGGCCTTTCCCCACTTAAATTTAGCTTTGTCACTGTGATGGGGCTTTTTTTTATCACATGACCAAAAGCGATTTTTTCTTTTAGCCAATCACATTTAATCACATTATTGGATTGTTGATGTTTTGCCGCAATTGCAGTATCGTCAGATATTTTGTATAAATACAGACCCTCCGAGCGCTCTGCATCATTCTGTTCTTAGCAGATTGGAGTCTACAGTGGCAACATGAATTGAATATTCCACGAGGATCTCTATTTGATACCTGGTATCTCCATTGAGAGCTATATTACGGTTAGAAGATTAGATAACGGTCGAGAAATTTTTCGTCTCAACATGGCAAGAGTGCAAAAAAACAATCGTCGGCGGAGAGGTCCTCAGTTCCAGAGAGCAGCATCCCGGTCCCCACCACCACCCAGACCTGCTAACCCGACCCCACAAGATCAAGCCAGGAACGAGGGAAGGGTACCATCCTGGGGCCTTGCCATGCCGAACCAACGGATCCTCTGTACGCTGTGTCTTTGTGATGATGAGAACAATAACTATGTGTGTTCGCGTTGCTTACAGAGACCCGCATGTTTACTATGTACAGCGCGACTGATTGACAGAAACCTGCCGTGCCCCCTGTGCAGAAACGCAGAGATCTTAATACAGCATGTGAACCGGAGGGCAGAATTTGAGGGTCCAGATGACAGTTCCGACGAGGGAGTCATGGTGGAGGAATTATTGTCCAACTAGGAGCCACTAGGACCCACCTGAATCCAAAAATGAAAAAAAAAACCCAAAAAAATATAAAAAAAAAACATCGAAAAAACCAAAAAGTGTTTTTTACAAAAACGGCTCTTTTAAGAGCCACCAAATTTTTAGAAAAGATGCTTACTTAAA
>NW_026926470.1:0-27765 GCF_032062105.1 Saccostrea cuccullata | reverse complement strand
GATCCCTTACATAATTATGTGCCGTTTCTCACGGGTACTGTAATAAATCAAGAAAGTCTATAAATAGATTTATTATGAATGAAATAATATACATTTGTACCTAAAAAAAAAACTACTAAAAAAAGTATTTCACGGAAGAAATTTACGCAATAGATTAAATATTTGTATTTAATGTCTAAAGCTTACAATTTGCGGTGTATCCAAAATTCGCAATTAAATATTAAAATCTTAGGGAATAAATACATGTAGATGACCGGCTGAAAGAAAGGTCCAAAGAAATCGGCTTTAAAAAATTATATAGTTCAAGAAAATTAATTTCCTGAGTAGAAATCTAAATAATTGTTAATATAATGGCAATCTGCATTAATACGTGTAAACCGTGTCAACAGAATATGAATTTGCTACAACTGCACATGTACATGTACGTTACGCTAAGCTCTCACTTAGGTATATTACCGCATATTTGAGTTCATCTCACAATATGCGTCGTTATCAAAGCTCTATATCCTTTAATTATATGTCATCATTCACCTCCTTTTTGTAAAAAATCGAATAAATGAGATAAGCCGGAATTTATTTATCCATTCATACAGTGTCAGTACGTAGTCACTAGGTTTACGGGTTATCTCCCCTTTTCTATGCATCAATGAAAGTGAAAGGTGGGTGATGAAAGTATCCGATTTATTTTTCTGTATTATGAAATATTTTATCATAATTTCCAGTTTTTAAAATTAAGTTTCAGTCAAAGAATTAACATGGATTATCTTATCAACATTGATATTGCTCGATGGCAAATATTTCATTGGATTGAAACAGATCGATTTGCCTCCCGTCCATACTTTAAACACTGGCACATGGTACAAGATATACAAGTATGGTAATAATAACCAACTTCATCAGTATATTTTGAATGAAGAAAAGCGTACTTAGTGAAATATTATTTAAACAAAATGAGCTAATCTAAAAATAAGTCTGAACTTCAACTTTATTCGGTCCATGTTATTCAAGGTCATTGGTCAAACATCCGTACACATGGTAGCCTATATTTAGATACTTACATGTAGGTCCCTTGGCCTATCTTTAGGGGGTTTAGAAATGGGAATATACATAGTTATAATTCTTACAATATGAGTATGGTCTTGTAACTTTGGGCTTGTTGTATTTATCAGTTTATTCAAAATATTTTGTGACATTTTAAAAAAAAAAAAAAAAAACCCCAACCTTTTCCTTAAAACAGTGAATAAATAGAAAACATACAGATTGAGAATAAATTAAAGTTTGATAGAGCTATTGTATCATGTCTTTAGAAATGTTATTTACCCTGATTCACATACGAACAGAACTCTAATTAAAGGATATACATTTTCAATCAAGGCCATTCAACTTTAACAATGGTCCAAAGAGAGGCATGAAAGGTATGGAATTGTAACAAAGGCAGTAATCAATTGTGAAATAAAATAATTCGAAGTAAAATAAAGAACAAATTGTGGTGCTTTTGAATGTTATATTACAATTAATGCATTTTTATGTATATGAATTTAACATGAAATAAGATGTGTATTTGTTTATACATATTTACAGTTGTACATATACACATGCTTTGACAAAACTCAAGGTAAGTAAATACGAATGATGACTAAATAGATTTTGAGTAAAAAAAAAAAAATTTCAGTTGGATGGAAGCATTGCAATGAACAATTCAGGCTGTAAAAGCTGGGGGCATAGGTTCTATGCACCCGAGTTGAATTGTACATTGTCTGTCAAATCTACATATTAATAGTTATATTAGGACCAGCAGCATCCTCATCTATTCGGATATCTCTTCTCTTAGGGGGCTTGACAAGGAGGACAACGTTAGACTCAACCAGAACAATAACAATGTGTGCATAGTAATTTAGGGCCTCAGTGGTTCACTAGTTGATATAGTTAGGATTCCCCGAATTTTATTTTAATTAAGTACATGTAGATATCTATTATCTAACAAGTCTAGCTATTATTTTGCTGGTTAATATATGTATATATAAGTGTTCAGATTAAGTAAAAGGGGGTCAAAGGCTTGTTTCACATATAAATTCTGTGTTGACATTTTCGTTGGTTTGGTTAAAGTTATAAATGAAGGAAATAAATGAAGGTCAGGCTGTTTGTTCATTTGGAAGCCGTCTTCAGTGTATATCAACATAATTATGAATTTTTCTAACAGGGCCTGTACCTTTTTTGAGTAGGTTTGATGATATCATGATAACACAATAAAGACACATACATTTAATGTCTTCTCACCCCTTAACTGCATAAAGGCCTTATATTTTATATAGTTGTGTTTAGTAAATGAAAAGTTTTGTACCATCTTAAGTTAACATGAAAAATCAGGTAAACTTATTTTACTAAATTTATTATATAGACTATTTCACAAATGTCGATAATTCACACAGAGATTAATTTCAGCACGGGCTTTTATTTCCTGACAATGTTCTTTAAGACTTATACAAGAAAATTTTTAGGTGTTTAAATATAATTCTACAAATAAAAGACTATAAAATAAATAATAATTTATAGGCTAATCTTGTCAAAATTATTAGTAAATTAACATTTATTCCTTTGAGTTATCTTTCTCATCAGGGAAAGTGAACCTCAAAATAGGAAATGCAACTTCAAGTCCCTGAACTTTTACCAGTTTTAATCAAGTAATTCAGTTTCGCAAAGGGATGAGGGACAAATTACAGAGTTCTTTAGGTGCTAAAGTCAATGCAGGCTCATTTGAATAAGGCTCGCAGTGCTGGTCTTTCTATGTATTTTCCGTATGGCATATGCTGTATGAATGGTCATAATAATAAATAAATCAACAAATAAATAAAATAAAGAGGGTTATAATGAGACTTCCAGTATAAGGTTTAAAATGGGGCTTAAATTTTTGTCAGTGTTGGTTTAAGTTATTAGATACAAAAGATTTGCTATTTTCACACAGATAAAATTTGCTTCAGTTAAAATTCTATATTCACAGATTTTAAACTCATAAAGGATAAATTGTTTAGGTAACTGGTTTTATTCATGTGGAATTATAAGATTTAAAAAATAAATAAATAAAATGAAAGAACCGCATAAGGCGAGATTTCCTAACAGCATAGAGATACAAATTCGGGGGGGGGGGGGGGGGGGGGGGGTGGTGTTAGATACATATTGTACCACAGGCTAGATTATAATCTGACCCATTTCCTACAATATTTTCTTTTTTATAGTAAGCGCTTACTGTTAGCTTACACATATGCATATCTTATGGGCATTTCTTTATTGAAAATATCAGTTCAAACCCAGTTGCCATTCGCAGGTATTAATATGGTATGTGTTTATCCCTCATGTGAGCAGTTAGCTGAATTTTTTTCTGTTTACACATTAATCTCATATGGGTCTAAGATGCATTAGTCGGTGCATAATTGCATATGTACATGTAGTTTACATCCATGCATCAGCTAATGGGTACAAATACAGGTTACTCCTACATGTATAAGAGCCTCGGTTAACGTCCCTACGCTCCTTATGTACCTCGGAGCCAAGTCAAAAGTATCTCGTCGTGAACCTCTAGCATGCTGGAGTAAAATATAGGTTATAGGGAATACAAATACAAATCCACAAGTGAGTAGGAGTTAACGTTTCATAGTACTAAGATTAGATAAACTTCGACAGCATTTTTAGGGTATTATAGAAAGGATAGGTTTACACTAACTTAGCATATTAATTTTCATGCTCTCTATCATAAATCTATTTTTTACAGCCTTAAAAAGAATTTTGAAGTCTATATTTTTAATAACCCATTCCATAGCATATTTTTGCAGGAGGAAAGGGGGGGGGGGTCCCTCCCAAAATTCCCAAAGTAGGAAGCTTAAGGTAGTTCGATCATGCCTTTTTGATAGAGTATCAGTTGGAAAGGGATTTAGAATAAAGGTTTTAGTGATATGTGCCTTACATGTCTTGTGCAGTCCATCTACATTAACAAATGCTTAGGGGTAAATACAAAGTACCATATTGTGTTCCTTGGCTTGAAAGGTAAATAGTATATACAAGATTTAATCAATTTTACATGGTCTTCGGAAGAGCTTGGTTTAAAAAATAAGTAGTACTTAGATAAGCTCATTTCTTCAGAACTGGCAAGATACATTACAAAATATCACAAAACATGTTCTGCACTTGACAGAGTGGGAATGTGAACACTTAAAATTATTGTCTACAATACAGGAACAACATAATCATCCTGAAAGCGGGGGGGGGGGGGGGGGGTTAGAGAGTATAGGTGCTCATTCATCTTGTTTGTAATCTTTGCATCAAAGTATATTACAAATTTTTATTTCAAATGACCTAAAAATGAATAAGAAATAAAATTCAAATGAATAAACAAATAAATAAAAAAGGGGGGATAAATCTAGATAAGACATATTCTTCTAATTTATTTTCTTACATTAGTCCAGTTAGTTCTTTCTTTCTGACTGAGTAAAACAGCTGGATATTAGTAATAGAAATAGAGACCCAAAGCGATACAACTTCGAAAGATATAAAATCAGGGAAAAGGGGGGGGGTAAGGCACGATAAATTTGAAGGGTAACCAGATTTATTTTAATGCAGCATAAATCTACAGTGGGTGGGAAATGAGAGAGAGTGATGTTCACGATGGATGGGTTGCTGAGGGTTTTGAGTAGGCTAGGAGTCCATGGTGGGTGGTTAAATTGAAGTTGCCTACCCCCACCAGGTGGCGGTGGGCACCTACGGTGCCCATGTGGCGAAATCGTCACCTTCAATTTAACCATTGAACTGTTGATTTTGTTGACTTTTTGTGGTTGATGTTGATATATGTGATGGTTGATGTTGATATATGTGATGTTGACTTTGAAAATTATATCTTATATAATGTAAATCTAAAGCAAAATAATATAATTAAAAGACAATTTGTGTTGAAATGTGTCCGTAGCACGATTGAGGTCAACCCAGCGTGCTACTTTTCCCGTCAGGGAGGGCACAACTTATGTTGATGTTGGGGGTATGCCATTTTGCCGGCTGCCCCACTGTTGTGTAGACCACTGTGGACAATACCTGCCAACTCGAATAAAACATTAAAATTAAATACTTAGCATTTGTTTATTATATATAGGTCTTTGATAATACCGCATATTTGAGTTCATCTCACAATATGCGTCGTTATCAAAGCTCTATATCCTTTAATTATATGTCATCATTCACCTCCTTTTTGTAAAAAATCGAATAAATGAGATAAGCCGGAATTTATTTATCCATTCATACAGTG
This sequence comes from Saccostrea cuccullata, assembly GCF_032062105.1. Classification (NCBI taxonomy): domain Eukaryota; kingdom Metazoa; phylum Mollusca; class Bivalvia; order Ostreida; family Ostreidae; genus Saccostrea; species Saccostrea cuccullata. The sequence continues at coordinate 22,478 of NW_026926470.1, read as the reverse complement.
TCAGTACGTAGTCACTAGGTTTACGGGTTATCTCCCCTTTTCTATGCATCAATGAAAGTGAAAGGTGGGTGATGAAAGTATCCGATTTATTTTTCTGTATTATGAAATACCCTCCCACCTCAACCCTTGAGCTAGGTGTTAAGTATATACTCTTTCTCCGTTTGTTTGTTTAAATTAACGTTTACATTGTTTTACATGGGTTAGGTATAGCCAATTTATTAAAGTTATGGAAATGTTATTGAGAATCTTTTTCTGCTGTGGGGTTTTGTTTTTGCCTTTTCAGGTATTTGAGATTTCGTTGAAGGAGACTGACGGTGCTGATCAGAATTGCCCGCTATTTCCGTATTCTAGGAACTATGGAATGATCTCTGACCGAATACCATGCGTGACAAGTGTCAACTTGGCGATTTATCCATGATTTCAAGGAGTTCGGGGAAAGACAGTAAACTATACTTCACAGTGGTAGTATTGGCGAAATCGTCACCTTCAATTTAACCATTGAACTGTTGATTTTGTTGACTTTTTGTGGTTGATGTTGACTTTTTGTGGTTGATGTTGATATATGTGATGTTGACTTTGAAAATTATATCTTATATAATGTAAATCTAAAGCAAAATAATATAATTAAAAGACAATTTGTGTTGAAATGTGTCCGTAGCACGATTGAGGTCAACCCAGCGTGCTACTTTTCCCGTCAGGGAGGGCACAACTTATGTTGATGTTGGGGGTATGCCATTTTGCCGGCTGCCCCACTGTTGTGTAGACCACTGTGGACAATACCTGCCAACTCGAATAAAACATTAAAATTAAATACTTAGCATTTGTTTATTATATATAGGTCTTTGATAAATAAACAATTATATATCAGATACTGAAAACCTCGTATTAATTAACGAACATTGAATGATAGAATATTTTTTTCTTTACAATACAAACCACAAAAAGTAAAACAAATATTAAAAGAGTGAAATGCGACTTTTTCGAGTAAATAAATTTAAGTTTACTTAAAAATTTTTATTGTAATCAATACGTGTCCTCCTTGAATGTGAAAGTCTGAAATACTGTATAGCTGTGCTTTGTAATGTTAATTTTGTTCCATGTCTTACCGTGGTAGGAGAGGCAGAGATTGACCAATCAAAATCTGACCAATTAAAATCTAACAAATGAAATTCTGACCATGCGGTGCGTTACTCTGCCTTTTCTCCCATCTACATCCTTGGAGGACGGACGTTGTTTCAAAGTTTGTTATTTATTTTATCAAGATTTTGGTGAGTAAATCTATTTCATTATGTCTGCTATGAGTACTGTAAATTTGGATTATCTCCCTTTACAAAATTGGTTTTATTTCTCATCTTGATATCTTGTGTCTGCTAAAAATTATATGTCATTATTAATAATACTTTTGAGAATTTCAAACAAATTATCAAACGTCACAAAGGCGGCAACACACGACAAACTGTTTTACAGACTTTTTACTCATTGAAGGAGGAAAAGATAAGGTGTTTTGGTAGATGGAAATCGGATGCATCTAAATATTACATAAGACATGTGACACCATGTTGATATATGCTTAAGTGGAAGTGGATCCTCGGAGCAGATTTGTTTTGTTTATTGTGTAGGATCTCGACTTTGAAGTGATTTTCAAGAGTATTAACGTATGGGGGCATATGTTTATCCCTCATCCAGAACAATAGTGCCTAAGTCATTTGTTAATACTTAGGCTGGTAGGTGACAAGATCGCGTGCATATAAACATTTAAAATGGTGAGGAAGCTTACAGTGTGAAATATTTTCCAATATGGGGGCATATGTCTATCCCTCATCTAAAACATTGCTCGAGACAGTCCTTAAATGAATACCATATACATGTGAACTTAGTAAAAAAAAAGCGAATAAGATGATGATTTGCGACTATAAGGGCATATGTTTATCCCTTATCGGACATTCTACATAGTGATTCGTTAATACTTGGGACCCACAGACATAATACACTAGGAATAGTAAACTCATTTGGTTGTGATGGGGGCATATGTTTATCCCTCATAAGACACTTGTGAATTCAAATTGTTGTTTTATTGCATTACGGGACATATGTTAACCAAATACATTATACTTTTATCCTTAGACGATTGCTTGTTAATGATATGCACAAGGGCATAATTGTCTGTGTAAAAGTAAATGCATTTGTTTTTGAAAATATGACTCCAAACTTTAAGAGCTAACACTATTGGGTAAAATTCCAAGAGAGTAATATTACATTTTTTCCAATTATCATTCCAAGTCCCATAGAACCAGTGCCCACCTAACACTGCCCCGTATCCTATAGATCCTGAAGCGTCTGTATACAGTTTTAATTCATTGGAATCAACCCACCTATCTGGTAAGAAAACCGACCTACCATTAAATTTTTCCAAGAAGGCTAACCAAGTACATAAATCTGCTTTTACTTCTTTGTTTAGTCTAATGCGATAATATGCTTTTGTAATGCCAATAGTAGTGTTGATAAGTCGCCTTAAGAATGCTCTACCTGGCAAGACCACATTACACGCAAAATTAAGAAGACCAATCACTGACTGCATGTCCTTCAAAGTAACCTTTCTGCTTGGTAAAAGCTGTTCAATTGTATCTCTACATTTTTTAACTTTATCAATAGGTAACCTTGCCTCCATCATCTCGGTGTCTAATTCATATCCCAGAAAAGTCATTACCTTGTTAGGACCAAATGTCTTATCCTTAGCCATAGGTACACCTATGTCGGCGCAAACTGTTAAAAACGCCACAACTTTTTGTGGCACTCTGTCGCAGATTTGTCAACAATTAGAAAATCATCTAATACATGAGTCATAAATTTAATTCCTAATTTTTCTTGTGCAATCCACTGAAGTGCTGTACTAAACCTTTCAAATATACGACAGGAAGAACTGCAACCCATCTGAAGACATGTGTCAAAATACCAATGACCTTGCCAAGTGAAACCAAAGTATTCAAACTGTGATGCATGTAAGTTGATAATTCGAAATGCATTAGAAATATCTGTTTTGCAACAATATGATCCTTTCCCACACTGCTTAATGTTTTGAATAGCATCCTCTACAGAAGAGTATTGAACAAATGACTCTTCCTCGGGTATGCCATCATTGACAGACTCACCTTCCGGATATGACAAATGATGGATCATACGGTACTCACCCTCTGTTTTCTTACTAACTAGACCTAAAGGGGAACAATTTAAAATTGGCAGTGGTTTCTCTTTGAAAGGACCCATAATTCTACCCAAATTTATCTCCTTTTCTAACATTTTGCTAATAACTTCTGGTAAGTCCAGTGCCGATTTTAATTTTTTTGAAAGAGTATTTCTACTTTCCCCTGAGTAACCAATGTGGAAACCATATCGAAAACCATTAACTAAAAATTCTGTTTCTACCTTGTCATACCCCACCAACCAGTACTCTAATCTACTGGGATTTACTGGAGTTGGACCCTTTTTGTGGGATAGGTTGGCTTTGAGAATTTAGCATTACCTGTGTTGGTTGATGTGCCATTTCCTTGAAATGGTTTTTGGGTTCTGGATTTGTCCAAGAAACGAAATGGCCGTTGAATTGGTTTTTTTACATATGTAGATTGGATGGAAGCCACCAAAGTTATAACATCTGTGCTGGAATTTGCATGATGAACCAAGCCTACAATACCTTCCAGCTTTGTGATAGGCAAAGCATGACCCCTGAGGGACTTCCTCATACGTACCAAATGACGAACAGTCTGGTTTTATTTTGCTTGACTTCTTTTCCGATTGTTTGAGGCGAGCATTAACATATATCTCCATATGGACATCACCCCATTCTACCTCATCTTGTTCTATGAGTTCCCTGAACTCCTTATCATATTTTCTCCAGTCCCCCTTTTCCTCTGCAATTTGCCTTACTGATTCCATGTGTTTTGCAAGCTTTGGCTGTGCAAGTGTATCTTTAATGCAATATATTGTCACATACCTATTCCACGCAGTTACCCAGTCATGCAGGGATAACGAACCATCCCTAACTTCGTCATCATCTGTGGATCGCATATTGTGGATTACCACCTTACCTGTCTGATCCTGTTCCTCTACCTTGATAGAATACTTACTTTTCCCCTTTTCCTTTTTTAACAACAGAGCCATATCAACATATTGTTTTGACCAAATTTTAGATTTTATTTTGTCAGAAACAGTTGCCTCTATTGGTACTGATGAGCTTACAAAACCTGATTTCTTACCGACATTTGCTGCAGGTGGAAGTTCAGTACCTACAATCTGTGAACTGTGTTCGATTACAGCGCCTGATACCAATCCTGAGATACTTGCATCCACTGACTTATTTGTTATTTGACAAACTGATCGACCCAGAAGGACCTGCTGTTAAGCTATTGCTTGATGTAGTGGAAGCATTATTTCCCCTTTCTCCCCCCATATTATGAACAGAGATACTCCCCTGATGTTGCAGTAATGGTTTTATCTCTGCTAACACCTTCTCCGTGACTGCCTTTGTTATGGTTTGGGTTAATGCAGCCAAGGTTTCACGAGGAACATCAAGGGGTTGAGTGCTTGTATCGACAGCCACAGCATCATTGGTAGTGGACTCTCCAGTTCCGTTCTGTGCACGACGTGGTCTTTTCACCTGACTTGTTTTGGACTGTTGGGCTTTATTCCTTTTGCCTGGCATAATGCTGGTAAATATATACGTATATAAATTTAAAATTAAGGAAGAAGTATGTATCCAATATATTATGTTATGTATAAATATAAACTGTAAAAGGCTTCGGCCTTAATTGACAATGAACAAGAATTGTAAGACCTCACTGTAGCCAGTGAGGTCCCAACTGTAACTGTAAGAGTCAGTTAGCCTACATGATAACGTATTTGAACATATTGATATTTAACATTACATTATATAACCACTTTCATCGCTCAGTACAATGTGTAAATCTAATACAACAAACTAGAAAGTGATGAACCTTTTCTTACAATTAATATGTTTTACGGTGTGACCGTTGAGGCGAGCGCAGTTGTACTTGAAAAATTGATCAGCCACTCCAAACATCAAGTCGCACGAGACATCTCGACTAGCTATGACGTCACACGACGTCACGGAGCTCGTCGGAGCTTACGGAAACGGCCGAGCGTCTGGTTTAAACTATAGACCTAGCACAATTTTGGTCGAAAAACATTGCAGAGTTATTTTTTGTTTCTTTGAAAGATTTCTACAAACTGAAAGCTTTTTATGCTTTTCGTTATTGTTTATTTATTTATCTATTTCACGGAAGCAACCGACATGACTTAATTAGCATATCGTCAAAATTCGTAAGTTTCCGGTGACGTCATTTGTATCATTTCCGAAGGGCAAGGTGAAAGCCGGTGTTGTGGCATGGGGGTATTTTTTTGAATAAGGTAAGGCAAAATCATTTCGTTAAGATTTCGGTAAGAAACAATGTTCCTTTATTTTTTTACTATTTTTGATTTATTTGCGCAAAGGACATTGGGTAGTGCAGGAATTCTGGGAATGTTGCACAGAGAAATTTGGCTGACGTATGTACAGATTTCAATCCGAATTTCCTCTGTTCTTACACGTTAGTCTATTGAGCTCGCTTCGCGAGCGTCGCTACGCGACGCTCGCTGCGCTCGCTAATATTTCACTTCATTGATTCTGCCGCTTTTCGATAAAACACCCTGTATCACCTACAGTTGTTGACAAAAATTTTCAGGAAATAGAGTAAATAGTAGAACCAAAAGTGTTTTGGAACAGATCTGTATTTCCCGAATTGCCGTAAGCCAATAAAAGCACCAATGGCCAAGTTCCGCAATGTCTTATTTCTGGAGTTATCTCTCTTTGAAAAATCGCTAGATGTCGCCAACACATTGACTTCCGGGGCGTTTGTTGTTCAACTTGTGTTGTGTACTCACAGTACTGATAATTGCAATTTCTGCGTTAGACAAGGACATACCAAGGTAAGATTTGCGATATATCTGTATAATTAATTTATTTAAAGATTTATAACCATTATCTAAACGTGGTAAATGGTATACAAATAATAAAATATAAATGCTCAGCGTTTTCGCGTGGCATTTAAATATTCAACTGAATTGGCTATTGCAAGGTCTAAGATCGACCCTGTTCGAACCGAATGTAGATGACATTGAAATTATGATTTAATAACTGTTTAATATTAACAGTAATGTAATATTGTCGGAATAATTGAATATGTGACCATCCAACAGCGTTTAATTCTGAAAAAAGGGGGTGTCTTTATTAATCCGAGATTCCTCTGACTCTAACCCCCGCTTTTATTTTATGACGTTTGTCCGCACATGTCATAAAATAAAAGCAGGGGTTAGAGTCAGGGGAATCTCGGATTATGTCTTTATATGATATTGATATGATATCAATAATTGTTTACATAAATTACATCTTGGGATCCTAATTACATTCAATTTTTATGAAACCCTTTTAAGTTATTTGGGCACTGTGTGTTTTCTGAATCTGTATTAATATACAATATTGAATGTTTCAGAATGTCTTCAAGCACTGATGATGAAGGTGAACCATCTCACTTGTCTCTAGAAGAAATTCAGTCATGGAAAGTTGTTGAACTAAAAAATTGGCTTGAAAATCACAGGCTTAAAAAATCTGGGAATAAAGAGGTATTGGCAAAGAGAGTTTACAAAGCCATGAGGCATGGTTATGATTCATCAGAAGATTTCATAGATACAGATGAAGAAATAGAGAAAACTGTTCCTGTTCATCCTTCAACAGATTCATGGAAAGAACTTGACTCTACTGATATTCCTGAAATTTCTCATAAGGCCATTGATATTTATTTTAAATGTCATAAAAATCCTGTAACTGGAGAAAGGTTAAATTTCGAGAGACAAATGAAAAAAGCAAAGCGTCTGTGCAATGAAGGGTTCATAAGAGAAATTGAATACAATAAAGGAAACAGTGATTTTTGTTACATGCGATCAACTTGTCTTCCATCAATGAAACAGACTGTTCAAGTTGGATTTGGAAAAAGTGCTAAATATTATTCTTTGAATGTTTGTATAAAGAAAAAGTCAGGCATTGTTGTAAATGCTTTATGTAATTGTAAAGCCGGAGAGGCAGGTCTTTGTGCTCATGTTGGAGCATTATTGTATGTACTTGTAAAAACAAAAAATTCCTGTACATCTAATCAGTGTGTGTGGAATAGACCTACACCTTTGAGAAGAAAACCAAGTCCAAAAAGAGTTGGAGATATTAGTTTTTCAAAAACAGAAAAAGATAATATTGTAGACAAAGTTCGTCCTTTCCCAGGCATTTATAATCCTGGACCTTGTCAAAGTGAATGCAGCTCATTTTTGAATGATATTTTGGATGGCTTAAAAGATATTTACCCACAATGTGTCTTGTATCAAACTTTAAGAGCAGAGCATGTTAATATAGATTCCTTTTTGAATATTTTTTTGCCAGATTTTATGTATAGGGACAATGTAAATCTAAAATCAAAAGAATGTGTTGAAAATTTTAAATCTTTTGTAAACAATATGAATATAACAACAGAGGTTAGTGAACTGTTAGAAAAAGGGAACTAGAGGTCAAAATTCAAATGTTAACTGGAGAAAGGCTAGATGCAATATCATTACTGCATCAGTAATGGGTGACGTTGTCAAAAGAGTAAAGTCCGAACCAGACAATTTAGTCAAGAAAATTTGTGGATACGTAGTAGTACCAGATTGTGTAAAAAGTATCAGTTATGGTCGAACAAATGAATCTGTTGCTTTGAGTGATTATATGGAGCGACATTTAAATTTGTGTGGTGATGTGAAGATCGAGTCCTGTGAGACTATATGTCAACCCTAAGTACCCATTCCTTGGGGCCAGTGTTGATGGACTTGTTACTTGTGTAGAATGTGGTACAGGACTTGTCGAAGTCAAGTGTCCTTATGGAAAACAAAAAAGTCCTTGGAGGAATATGCCTCCGACAAAATGTGGACAAGATAAACATTTTTTTTGCACTGAAAACAATGGTGAACTTAAATTAAAACAGAACCATAATTATATGTACCAAGTTCAAGGCCAGCTAGCATTATATGAACTTAACTGGGTTGATTTTGTTGTTTATACAAAAAAAGGTATATCTGTTGAAAGAATTCTTTTTGATGTTGGAATCTGGAATGATATGGTTCCAAAGATGAAATCTTTTTATACATATGGTGTTGTACCAGAACTTTTCACTAGAAGAATTCAGCGAGGAAAATCACTGTACATGTATAACATTTGATGTACATTTGTTAATAATTTGAATATTGCATAGAATGATTCTATTTGATTTTGAACATGTGTACATAAAACTGTTAACACTCTGAAACTTTTATATTTGCATGAGAGCTTAGATTCATCTGTAAAAATATTGAATAAAAACAAAAAGGTTATGTGATTTATTTTATTTATCCACATCTCATTTATGATTTCAAGGTCCAAGTGTACATATTTCAAGTTTATTTTCAAATGAATGTTTGTATTTCACATCGAATCGTCAAAATTCACATCACCTTGAAAACCACAAAATGTGATATACTTTAAATGGGTTTTTTTAATCATGCATTTAAAAAAATAATTCCTGGAAAGTAAATTTCCTCATAACAGGAATAAAAATAATTATACATGTTAGGGCATCCAGAAAAAAATCTAGTTAATTATATTTATGTCACTTCAGAAGTGGAGGCAATAAGTTAGTTAAAGATGTACAGATAACTATAATTTGTTCTGATAAGTGCACTTCTGAAATTGGTAAAACTGAGTTCACAATATTGTAGTTTTTGATCTGTTCCATCTTCATTTCAACTACTATTCTGGCTGAAGCTATTCTATTTGTTTTAAAGAAATCATGTTTTGACATCTGGCATGTACTTGATACTCGTGGTGGAACATTCAATCCAACATCAGCTGGTAACAAATCTTCTATTGTGAAACCTTTATCTGCCATTACAACATCACCTGGTGACAGTTTTGGAAGAAATCCATCGTGCTGAGTAATGTGTCTGTCTGACACATTCCCACCCCACAGTCTTGACACAAAGGTTACCATACCACTTGGTGACACACCAATCAATATTTTAAAAGTGTTTGAATGTTTGTATTCGGACCACGTCATCCACTGTGCCTTTAAAGAGGACGGTTTTTCAATAAAAAATTCTGTGCAATCAAGCACAATTCTAGTATCTGCGTGCATGCTAAAAAGCTTTGGTAAGTTACACAAAATCTGCTCTCTGGAGACCCACTTTATTAAGGATTTGCAGTGATCATAGAGGAAGTTAATCCAAGTGTTCATTACTCGTGATACTGTCGTTTCGGACACCCTGAAAATATCAGCAAGGTGTTCCTGAAGAGAGAGAGAGAGAAACTAAACGAAGTCTCATGCAAACCATCAAGAATTCATCCACTGGTCTCAAGGAACGTTTTCTGCCAGGCTTTTTAACCCCTGGTTCATGATACGACTTCTCACCCATGGACCTTGTCTCTCCCTCCCAGTAATTGAGTTTCTCTGCACCATGTTTCTGCCTCAGCACTGCAAAAAACATCCAAAAAATTTGAAAAGTTGCAAAACCTGTATAAAATCTTGTTTTAGAATCGTCATCTTTCATATCTTCATATGTCATCCTAGGCAAATCTGCCTGAACTTCAGCATTAACAGTAGACAAAGGGCTGCCAGTCGTCTGGGTTGCAGTTGAAACATGTACACAATGCTCTTCTGTATTTGTGTACGCATCTTTTGAATAAAAATATTTGAGGTCAGTTTGTATTGCAACATCATTGTACATTGACACAGGATTATCTTGTGGATTTTCAGTATCACTTTGCCCTGAACCATCATTTTGAAATGAATTTTCAATTTTTCTTACAAGAGGTCTTCGGGATTTTGTTTCCTTTTTGGGTTTACTTGGAAAAATTGTGGGAATCGATTCCTCAGTAAATGTTCCCTCAAAATGAACACTGCAAACTCGTGTGTGGTCTTTTACAACCAAATTTGCTCTCACATGTCGAAGTCGCTGAATCCAGAGACGCTTAATATGGGCCTTTTTCTCCGACATAGGGAAGCGATGCAATAATATTTTATTTAAATATTCATCCAATGTTTGAGAAGTTTTTCTGTATCCAGGAACGCAGCAATATTTCTTCCCCATACTGGAAAATAAAAAGTACATTGTAAAGTACTTAAAAAGGAATTTTTTTTCAAAAAAAAATGTTACAATTGACATTCATGTCCTTTTAAAATAAATTATGTTATGAATTCAAAATTATTTACATGTTACTGAATTGTTTTGCGAATTAAACAATGCCTTTTACACAACGGGGGGGGGGGGGCAATGTTAGATTTTCTTATGAACACAACTTGACAGCTGTAAATATTCATTCCTCGTCGAATAAAAATAAATTCTATACTTTAAAAAAATAGATATATGTATATAGACCTTTATAAATATTGACATTTTTTTTTTCTAGAATATACTAGATCCTTATGGTTGTTGCATGTGTATTAGATTCAAGAACCAACTCTGTACTGCTTTTATATTAATATGCATCGTAAACCAGTGTAACATCCTAAATACGACCGCTATTTAAATCCCTTACCTGGCTTGTCAGTGTCCTCGATACCGATAGTGTGTATTTTCTCGACGCTTCTTGCTTCAGCGATTTTGTTGCTTTGTGTATTGACGCCCTGGAAGTGGAGAGCTTCACAGTTAGGGACGATAACTCGTATTAAAAAAACATTGCGGAACTTGCTAAAAAACGGCTAAATGTCAAGCACAAAAGACTGCCTGAAACTTGTACCTAGGACTTGCCTAAAGTACTGTAAAAATTCACAATATTTTAGTAATCAACTAATACCGAAACAAACAAATTGGCAGATATTTTTCCAACAAATTGTTTTCTTTTTATACAGAAAAAGGATAAATCTGGAAGGCGTCAACATGCACTTCTACTGTTTCTAATGTAAATGAATGATTAAACCCTGAAAATTATTTAGATTTACCGGTAATCTCATATAAGAATTCGAAGGGCGGGTTGTGAAAGTCCGTAATAACCAATTTAAAATTAAATAAACATGATCTAACCAAATAGCCATAAATAATATTGAATTCTAAAATAAAGTTATATACGTATAGAATGAAATCGATTAATTCTATAAATTGATTCGGTGCAATACATTTACACGTCTTGAATGGTCAGGGCGAATCAGACTCTTGTTTTATTATTATAGTAAAATACCTCTAAAAATATTAATGCGAGCAAATGTTGCCATAGTTTGAAATGTTAGAATTATTTCAATCTTTTCTACGATCAAAGAAATTGTTTCTTGTAACCCGATGAAAACCCGGTAATCCGAAGAAAACCCGATGATCCAAAGTTAATGTACCATAATTGGCATTTTTTAAAAAAGTTTATTAAAAAACTTATTCATGGAAACATCGTACAAATAAAATAAATCAGTGGATTGAGTTAAGGGACTTTGTTTCATTAAAATTGATTTATATGCTTTTTTTTATTTAATAATACATTGTAAAATTATTTAATTTATTTAGAAAAAATCTTTAATGATGTAGCTCACACAAGGTATGAACAGAATCCCGAAAATAGATACTGTTTGACACAAGGTGAGAGAGCAGTTCAGGTATGTTGACGGTGAACACACACAGGCCTAGTTGTCATTTAGGGGGATAGGGGAGAAGGGGGAGGGGGTATTGACCGCACAGGAAGGCAGTGTGCTGATTAGACAGGTACACATACGCGTCAGTTTTACGGCAAGGAAAGCTCTTCGATTTGACACTCAGGTGCATTATTTTTTCAGTTTATTTCCACGCCGAAAAGGTAAGCTGTTAATAGTCGTCATGTTTTTTCCTGTATATTATTTTAGATTATCTAATGCCAGATAAAATCAATGAAAAACTTCTATTTTATTGTAACGAAACCGCAAGACTTATCGAAAAACTTTATAGTTCATGAAACTGGATATCAAAAGTTATTCTGAAAAACGACAGCCCTTGTTTGAACTTTGACCCCTTTCGAAGTTATTTCCCTTTACGCAAGAAATGCTTGTTATCGCTACTCCTCCGAAACCGTAGACCGTATAGACACCAAACCTTCACTAAAGTCTTCGACTAATTGAGAGGACTCTGGAATCTATTCATTGCGAAAGTATTCGTTGACTCCTTCAATGAGTTATTGCCCCTGAAACTTTTTGAATTTTAGAAATTATTAAAAATTTTCAAAACGAGAAGTGAGAGAGACATGGGACCAACTGCATAAGATTCATTGAGCTTTGAGCTTAAAATTCATGTAAAGGTCAAAGGTCAAGGTCATTCAAAATTTGAGAAATTAATCTCTTTTTATATCTTTTTTGTCTCTTAACATATACAAACTGTCTGAGCATCATTAATATGTACTCTTAAAACTATCTTAAAGATTCAATTCGTATTCCGTAACATTGACCCTATTAAAAGTTATCGCCCTTTGTGCGGAAAACCTTGTTATCGCTACTACTTCGAAACCATAAACCGTACAAATATGAAACCTTCACTAAAGTCTTCGACTAATTGAGAGGATTCTGGAATCTATTCATTGCGAAAGTCTTCGGTGACTTCTTCAATGAGTTATTGCCCCTGAAACTTTTTGAATTTTAGAAATTATTAAAAATTTTCAAAACGAGAAGTGATAGTGACATGGGACCAACTGCATAAGATTCATTGACCTTTGACGTTATGAAATTCATATAAAGGTCAAAGGTCAAGGTCATTCCAAAATTGAGAAATTAAGCTCTTTTTATATCTTTTTTGTCTCTTAACATATACAAACTGTCTTAGCATCATTAATATGTACTCTTAAAACTATTTAAAAGATTCAATTCGTATTCCGTAAGATTGACCCTATTAAAAGTTATCGCCCTTTGTGCGGAAAACCTTGTTATCGCTACTACTTCGAAACCGTAAACCGTACAAATATGAAACCTTCACTAAAGTCTTCGACTAATTGAGAGGGTTCTGGAATTTATTCATTGTGAAAGTATTTGGTGACTCCTTCAATGGGTTATTGCCCTTGAAAGTCTCTGATTTTTACAAATAATTAAAAATTTTCAAAACGAGAAGGTATAGAGACATGAGCCCAACTGCATAAGATTCATTGAGCTTTGAGCTTAAAATTCATGTAAAGGTCAAAGGTCAAGGTCATTCCAAAACTGAGAAATTTAGCTCTTTTTATATCTCTTTTGTCTTTCAACATATGCTTAATGTCTATGCATCATTAATATGTACTTTTAAAACTGTGTCTTAGATTTCATTCTCGTCCCTTAAGATTGACCCTATTAAAAATTATTGCCCCTTGTACGAAAAACATTTTTATTGCTATTGCTCCAAAACCGTAAACCGCAAAGACACAAAACCTTCTCTAATGTCTTATGGGACTTTAGGCAAAACTTTTATGTTCAAGTGCAAAAGGATCTGGTGACTCCTTGAATGAGTTACTGCCCTTAAATGCTTTTGTGCTTAATATTAAACCTTATAACTTTTAAACTATAAGTCATAGAGACATGGGGTTAATTACAATGTGACCCTTGACCTTTGACCTTGAATATGACTTGAAGGTCAAAGGTCAAGGTCACCTAAAAAAAAAATTCATTTTCATTTTTTTTTCTTCTTTTAAGCCATTCCTGGTTTCTTTTTTATGAAATTTAATTTTAAATAGATAAATATTAAATGAAATTGAAATTCAAAAGGTGGAAAGACCTCTTATTGTTCTGTGAACAATAAGTCTCCTAGTTATTATTATTCTTCTTCCGCTGATTTTTTGTTTCGACATTTATCGAAAAGACTTTTTGTTCATCGTAAAGGTCTTTAAAGTTATGAACAAATTTGACCCAACGCGTATGAACTATGACCCCTTTTCGAAGTTATTTCCCCTTTACGCAAGAAATGCTTGTTATCGCTACTCCTTCGAAACCGTAAACCGTAGAAATATGAAACCTTCACTAAAGTCTTCGACTAATTGAGAGGACTCTGGAATCTATTCATTGCGAAAGTATTCGGTGACTACTTCAATGAGTTATTGCCCCTGAAACTTTTTGAATTTTAGAAATTATTAAAAATTTTCAAAACGAGAAGTGATAGAGACATGGGACCAACTGCATAAGATTCATTGAGCTTTGAGCTTAAAATTCATGTAAAGGTCAAAGGTCAAGGTCATTCCAAAATTGAGAAATTAAGCTCTTTTTATATCTTTTTTGTCTCTTAACATATACAAACTGTCTTAGCATCATTAATATGTACTCTTAAAACTATTTTAAAGATTCAATTTGTATTCCCTAAGATTGACCCTATTAAAAGTTATCGCCCTTTGTGCGGAAAACCTTGTTATCGCTACTACTGCGAAACCATAAACCGTACAAATATAAAACCTTCACTAAAGTCTTCGACTAATTGAGAGGATTCTGGAATCTATTCATTGCGAAAGTCTTCGGTGACTTCTTCAATGAGTTATTGCCCCTGAAACTTTTTGAATTTTAGAAATAATTAAAAAATTTCAAAACTAGAAGTGATAGAGAGATGGGACCAACTGCATAAGATTCATTTACCTTTGAGGTTAAAATTCATGTAAAGGTCAAAGGTCAAGGTCATTCCAAAATTGAGAAATTAAGCTCTTTTTATATCTTTTTTGTCTCTTAACATATACAAACTGTCTTAGCATCATTAATATGTACTCTTAAAACTATTTTAAAGATTCAATTCGCATTCCATAAGATTGACCCTATTAAAAGTTACCGCCCTTTGTGCGGAAAAACTTGTTATCGCTACTACTTCGATACCGTAAACCGTACAAATTTGAAACCTTCACTAAAGTCTTCGACTAATTGAGAGAGTTCTGGAATCATTCATTGTGAAAGTATTTGGTGACTCCTTCAATGGGTTATTGCCCTTGAAAGTCTCTGATTTTTAGAAATAATAAAAAAAATTTCAAAACGAGAAGGTATAGAGACATGAGCCCAACTGCATAAGATTCATTGACCTTTGAGCTTAAAATTCATGTAAAGGTCAAAGGTCAAGGTCATTCCAAAACTGAGAAATTTAGCTCTTTTTATATCTCTTTTGTCTTTCAACATATGCTTAATGTCTATGCATCATTAATATGTACTTTTAAAACTGTGTCTTAGATTTCATTCTCGTCCCTTAAGATTGACCCTATTAAAAATTATTGCCCCTTGTACGAAAAACATTTTTATTGCTATTGCTCCAAAACCGTAAACCGCAAAGACACAAAACCTTCTCTAATGTCTTATGGGACTTTAGGCAAAACTTTTATGTTCAAGTGCAAAAGGATCTGGTGACTCCTTGAATGAGTTACTGCCCTTAAATGCTTTTGTGCTTAATATTAAACCTTATAACTTTTAAACTATAAGTCATAGAGACATGGGGTTAATTACAATGTGACCCTTGACCTTTGACCTTGAATATGACTTGAAGGTCAAAGGTCAAGGTCACCTAAAAAAAAAATCATTTTCATTTTTTTTCTTCTTTTAAGCCATTCCTAGTTTTTTTTTTATGAAATTTAATTTTAAATAGATAAATATTAAATGAAATTGAAATTCAAAAGGTGGAAAGACCTCTTATTGTTCTGTGAACAATAAGTCTCCTAGTTATTATTCTATTTCTGCCGAACTTTTGAAACCGTAAGACTTATCGAAAAACTTTATAGTTCATGATATTGGATATTAAAAGTTATTCCGAAAAACGCCCCCCGTGTTTGAACTTTGACTGCTTTCGAAGTTATTGCCCCTTCGCTATAAATGCTTGTTATCGCTACTCCTTCGAAACCGTAAACCATAGAAATATGAAACCTTCACCAAGGTCTTTGACTAATTTAGAGGACTTTCAATCTATTCATTGCGAAAGGATCTATAGACCCCTTATATGAGTTATTGCCCCTGAAAGTTTTTGAATTTTACAAATAATTAAAAATTTTCAAAACAAGAAGTCGTAGAGACATGGGTCCAACTGCATTAGATTCATTGACCTTTGACCTTAAAATTTATGTAAAGGTCAAAGGCAAGGTCATTCCAAAAATGAGAAAATTAAGCTATTTTAATCTTTTTCAACTTTCAACATATACTTTAAGTCTATGCATCATTCATATGCACTCTTAAACTATTTCAAAGATTTCGTTCTTGTCCCCTAAGATTAACCCTTTTAAAAGTTATTGCCCCTTGTGTGGAAAACCTTGTCATTGCTACTACTTCAAAACCGTAGACCTTAGAGACACCAAAGCTTCACTAAGTCTAAAGGGTCTTTAGGCCTAACTTCACTGTATAAAAGCGAAAGGATCTGATGACATCTTATATGAGTTATTGCCCTTTAACTTCTTTGTCCTTACTATTAAACCTGATAACTTGAAAACTTTAAGTCATAGAAGCATGGGGTCAATTTAATTAACAAAAAAAAAAAGCAACTCGGAATACCTCGGGAGTTTCTTCCTGTAGTAAAGATAAAAAACGAACGTTTCCGAATATACACGATAAACGCAAAACACGATACACGATAGAACCTGATAAACGATTTGTTCGATAAACGCAAAACACGATAAACGCAAAACACGATAGAAAAAGCAAAACACGATAAACGGAAAACACGATAAAAAAGGATACAGCACGAACAAGGATACACGCAAGATAGAAAGGGAACAGACGAAAGGGCACGATAGATTTTTAATAAAAGAATAACGATGTGGGTCCCGTATTTGAATGTTGAGTGGAAAGCCGCAGCGAGTGTTTTCTTCTTTTCATGATACGAATTGCAAAATTCTGCTTCATATTCTGCTTCATATTCATATGAGAGTTAGATAAAAAAATCTCTTTTATTGGTGCGTGAATTTAATTTATTGATTTAGCTCAAATCAATTTACTTCGTTTAAAATCAACATGTTTTGTACCTGCTGTCTCACTTAACGGCAGTGTGACGTCAAAACATAGCGTCAAGAATTTCTTGAAAAAAATCCATACATTTCACAAAGTTAAATCCAAAGCCGCCTCATTAAATCCTTTTTCTTATAATTGACATTTTAAAAAAAAAAAGAATTGCTTGTTATACAATTTATTTGTTAATGTTTTAATTTTTTTAAATTAGGACCTATGTTAACCTTATTTTTCCCAAATTTTTTAAATTTTTTTTTAGATTTTTACAGTTATATCGTTTCTTCAAAAGAGTCCTCATTTGATACAAAATTAAAGTCTCTGTCACTCAAATACTGCACATACTATTTATACGCACATACACTCCACTATGCTTGTGACATGTTATTTGAGGATTGTTCCGAAAAAACACCAAATTGCATAGTTATCTGCTGCTTTGGGACGTTCTAAAAAAGTTATCATTTATGTCGTTTTTAATAAAGACTACCCATCTTCTCAAGTTGATTTCTTTTCAACAAAGTAAAACATTAAAGCTGAACACGACCCAAATAGGCATACGCCATTTTTGATAGCATTATCTACGATACATCAATACTAGGGTATACTCGTCGCATTCGTTACACCTGACTGCTTTATTGTCCCGGGATTGGGTGGAATGGCGACCCGTGTTCGTGCTGGTTATTTTGCATTACCTTTGTTGAATTTTATTGCAGTTACGTTTATCTATGTTGTTTGAACGCACTGACTTATGTACCTATAATTGTAAATTTATTTGGTATCTTACTTCCCCGATTAGCAAGTATTACTTTATTATTCTCGCTACCAGGTCCTGTATAGCATACGTCCGTCTACACCGGTGTCCCCTGATTACACTGACAAGTCTCTAATTCTTGCCCTATTTATAGGGGTCTGCAGGGTAGCGAGTTCAAGAACTAAAATGGCGGACACAATACTTTTACGAATCATGTTCAGCTTTAAGCCATACTATGGAATACAAATCGATATTAATATTCTTAACTTGAATTTTTAGGTTGTTTGTCGTTTTTGCTTTTTTTTACAGAGAATATGATGATTGACATTATTTAGTATGATGTTTGTTATTTACTAAATGTTGACCTGCTCTGCAATCTGATTTTTGCATTTTTAACATCTGGATAAGTTTTAAAAAATTGTGACATTTTTAGGGACTCCGCCCCTACCCAGGAAGGACAACTCTTTATTTTATAATTTAATTCAAAAAGTTTTTAAAATAAGCTAAAATTAAATCTTTTCAACAACAATTTTTGTTATATGCCTCTCAATGTGCTTAATGGTTCTTTAATTCTCAAAAAGGTCTTATTAAAAGTAAAAATTTTTATCCCGAAAAAGCATTAGATACCAATGTTTATTAACATGATTGAAATTAGAAGTGATTTATGGAGCTTTGCAAAGAACCTTGAAGCACATTGAGAGGCATATAATGAAAATTGTTGCATGAAAATTTTAATTTTCAAGCTTCATTTAAAGACTTTTTGAATTAAATTATGAATTAAAGAGTTGTCCTTCCTGGCTGAGGGTAGGAGTCCCTTAAAAACATTAATACAAACCTTTTGAATTTATTGTTTAAATATTTCTACCAAATTTGGATAACATATGACGTCAAATAAAAAAGTAAGAACATTTCGAAAAACCCTATTATTTTTTTATTTTTATTTTTAGTTTTTTGGTTGATCGGGATGTTTTTATGGATACTCGATGTTGTTGTATTTTAGATGTTTGACATAAAAAGCGTGGTTGGAAATTTTTTTGGTCATTAAATATATAACAATATATAACAAATAATTGACGAAAAAAAAAACAACTTAAATAATGTCATTCATATAGAAAATCAATGAATAAATAATACAAATATAAAATATTATGGTAAATAAAAAAAACCCAGCAGCAAAATTCATAAAAAAATTTGATTTCTAAAATATTATGCATATAGGGTCATGTAGAGAATGTCTATAATGTTTTTTTTTTTCCAGATCAAAACAGTGTCAAAAATGTTGCAATACTGATCACCGATCAAAGCCACAAAGGGTTTTGAATCACATCATTCACTGGCTTATTCATTTTTTGTCATCAGTGTTAACGTGGGATATTTTGTCGCTTAAAATATTGTGTTTTTTATCAGGAATATCGTATTTAAAAGAATATTATATTTTGTTCACAGATGAAAATATATCACAGGATTTTGCCCCCCCCCGGCAGCATAAAAGGTATTTTTTATAGTACATGTATATATTTAGATTTTCAAAATCAAAAATATGATTCTTTTAAGTGGAAAAAGGCCACAATAATAAATGCGCTTTCATTGGAATGGTTTATTTTCAGCATATATTTTTATTAAGCTTTAGTACATAAAAAATATATTTTAATCGTAATTACATCTCGAAAAATATCATAAAATTAAAGAGCGATTAATCCAAAAGTTAAAATTTGAATACAATATAATGTTTAATTGAACCGATAATCAATAAAATGCACACCGATCCCAAATTTTGTTGCGATTCTGAGGTTTGTTAAATGAAAAGATACTTTTAACTCCAATTGATTTATATCACGAATGAAATACCTTAAAGATTTCCATTGACTTAATAATGTTAATAACATTTATTGTTGATGTTGTGATCTTAGATTTACGTACCGTACTCTTCTTTTCCTTAACAACAATTTTCAATTCTACATTGGAATCATAAAAGTATGAATTAAACGTCAGTACATTGATATCAATATAGTATTACATGTACATCGTGTATCATATCCTTTTTTGTTTCATACAATTTCACAACAACAAAATAACATTCTGTTGTTTAAAATGGATAGAAATACTTAATACTTATGATTATGAAATTATTTCAAAATTAAAAGATAATCATCATTAATTTTTGTCATTTTTTTACAGAAAAGGTCAAAAAAGAAAATAAATTAAATTATAAAAAAGCATTTTCAGATCCATCGCATTCCCAAAGTCTTCTGGTAGGAGTGATAATTTGCGGGATATTGGTCGTTATATTGACTGGAATTGTTGTTCTCCTAGTAATCCACATCTTCAGAATGAAAAGGTACAAGATGGTTTTGTATAGTCATAGTTTATAATTATAACTTCACTTAATTCATGAATTACAATTTCAACATTAAAACAGTTTATGTATCACAATTTCAACATTAAAACAGTTAATGTATCTTTGAGTAAAGCTGTTGTATTCAACGTATTATATATTTATCACTATTCAACAGAATGCATTATTTTGATGAAAAAGAAGTCACTCAGAATGCAGAATCTGTCTCTTCATCGACTCCAAATTCAGCCTATATCACCCCGATTCTAGCACAAGGTGATATTCAACCCGAACAGCATTACAAAGAACTCTCGTTTGTAAATGAGTACGTAGAAATTGTGCAATGAAAGCAGCATTATTAGGAACCGAAAAATGACAACTTGGAGAAAATTTGCATATGAAAAATATCAAGTTTTCCTTGTATAACATCTTAAATGAAAATAGACAAAAAGCTATTGTAATGGACTATAAGGGAGAACTATTGTACAGCATATTTAAAAGATAATGGAATACTTACATACCGGATTGTAAAGAAAAAAAGAAATATGTGTTGAGAGAATGTTTAAACACTAGTTAGGATGGACACACGACACTCGATAGTTTCTTATATGTACTTATTGAACCTTCCAAATTCTTGTGCAAAATTCTTGGCATTTAAATCAATACACTCATACGAGGGTTGATCCAAAAGTAAGGTCACAACTTCGATAAAATCGATATCCGTCGACGTAAAACAACAAAATTATAAATGATGAAAGCTATATTAATGTCAAATCAGACCTGAAAATTTCAATTCAACATGATTTATACTTTTCAAAATATCGGATTATATATATGTGCGATTAGGGATTGCCGCAGCTAAATAACGTCATAAGCCCGGATACGCGCCGTCATACATTTAAACGCTTCCCTTCTTTCATTAAAATATATTTGAGATTTGATATCCACGAACACGTTCACAAATTTCACTTTCTTACCCTTAGTACCCATCGTACACTCACTCTTTTCAGAATTATTTCTGTCTAAATTCATTGAACAGCAGTACATGTAAAAGACCAACTTAAAATTTCACATATCGCACTATCCGTCTGTCTTTTTGATAACGTCACAGACCATTGAACATTTCCTCCGCCCTCCCATCTTTCGGTTTTCTTGTCATCTGCTGAGCATTTAATGACCCATCACCCACCGAAAATCGCTGAAACCATCTAAATAAGTCTCTTATTTACATTTTTTTCCTCCGAAAGTCTGGTGAATTAACGTAACTGTCTCTACTTGCGATTTCTCCATTTTGAAGCAAAAATGCATAATAGTTTGTTTTGGCTTTTTTGTCCTTTTTTGACATTTCCTTTTTTCAATGCATCGGAATAAATCAACTATGTTTTTCATAAAAAATAGCAGTGATGTCATATATTTTTCAATTTATGACTAGAAAATGATGTAAATTTTTGTCTTTTATAGTATTTTGCGTTTATGCGCTTTTAAAAGATCTTTTTAAGTGTTTGTCTTTTTTTATACTAAAAAATACACTTTAATTTGTACGTTTGGTTTTGAAACGGCGACACCCCCTATTTTATATGTTTTAAACATCTATAAAATAAATTCAGTTAAAATTGAATGAAAAAATAAAATTGAATTGAATTTTTATTTGTGCATCTTTTGGTATATAATATTTGATAATATGACACGAAATATAAAAGATATGGACACTGTGACATTACTTTTGGATAAACCCTCGTACATAAATGAATATAGCACAGCCACATTCTTTAAAAATTTTTTTTTACAAAAAGAGTTTACTCCATTACCTACATTATAAATCACAAGGTATAGTGTGCAATCAACTTGGATAATTAAGAAATGTCTCTAGAAACATAACGATAAACATACCAAGCGATTAAACATGCATTGGTCGTGCTGCTAGTTCTTCAACTCAACCAAGACTGTAAATTTTAAAATAGTAAAACTAATAGATGCATATCCTTATTCCAAATTTCTCTTGATTCAGAAATCACAAAAATGCTACAATAGATAATGCTACAAGCTAAATATTCGGAATTTTCTTTTCAAATCTCCTTTGTTTACACATACTAGAGGTACACATCTCATCATAGCTAGCTTAGAGTGTCTGATACGCTACTCTCCTCATGGCCGAGAAAAGGGATATTCAGAATAGTTATTATGATTATAGAAAAAAAGAATCGAATTTATAATTCATGGCCACGAAATGTCAATCCCACCCTAAATATTTGTTTTGATCACAACATGGCGTCAGTCACACTTATATATATATATACAGTTAATATGAGTTTAAAAATAAATTCCTTTTTTAAATATATTTCTTTATCTATATACTAGTAGCTAGACGGTTGCAAGTTGACTCATGGTCATATAACACATACATCTGGGACAGGAAAATTAAAGGTGAAAC
>NW_026926469.1:0-28481 GCF_032062105.1 Saccostrea cuccullata | reverse complement strand
GTTATCTTCCATTTTAACATTTTATCATGCTTTTATGGTGCAAAACATTTCAAGATACATAGGCATTTCTCTCGCATGCTTTTCTATTTTTTAACCTTAAGTTTATTTTCAATAGTATATTCAGAATCTTATAAATTGTTTGAAAATCGAGTCATTGGAATCATTAAAGAAAAATAAGGATAAGAAAGGTCGCTTAAAAATTGCTCTACATGCTCTAATACCTTTATACTTTTTAAATTATTTTTTACAATGTTATCCTGGTTTTCCTGTTTTTTCGTGATATAATCGCGTAATTAACCAGTTAATATTACATACTGCTACTAAATAATGATTATCACAGTATTTTATGATGGCTGACTTGTTTAGAGGCAATTCTTAGGCATTTGTTTTATATACTGTTTTCATGGATATAGAATGTCTACCTGATCAAAATGAAGGACAAACTGAACGTTTGACAAGTCAACTTGGAATTCTTCTATCTGTCGTCCGTGTTTAATAATTACAATATACTAAGTACCGGTAATAAATTATATTTACAGGTTTTAAAAGTTTTTTTTAGATCTATATCTGTTCATACATGTAATATTCACCACTCTTTGTATTGATTTTCATACCGAAACGATAGAAAGTACAAGTGACAAAAACATCAATATGGATAACTAATTTAGAATGTAGTTTTCACCTTCTATGCTTGTGAATGATGCAAACAATGAATTCCAAAATATCAAGAATTCGTATTTTTTTACGATGTTCAAAATTCAACCCTTCTGCAACCATCCTTATAAATTTATACAATTTTTATATCTAAAAATCCCATTATTGTGAGAAATTGGATAAAACGTTTAAACATCTGTTTATTTTTTTACTCATAAAAACATAACTAACTAAAGTAAGTTTTTTTTTAGGATTTTTTATAAACAGTTTATTTGTATCATCTGTGCTTTAGTTCTCGATGTCTCCTGTATTACAGGTTTCTGTCCTAGCGGGTATTCTCTGTACATGCCATTAGATATCACTAAATGTATGCGTTATGAGGAGGCACCGGCCCAGTATGACGACGCAACCAAAGCATGTCAACTGGAAGGCGCGGATATCATCAAGTTAGACTCAGCAGAAAAGTTCAATATCTTCAAAGAATTTCTGGGTAATTATTTCTTCAACTTTTTTCTTATATCTGTATTGGATCTCATTTTATTTTAACAATAAGTTTACACTACCGGTACTTAGGCTGGAGGAGGTTGTGAATGGCTAACAAAGGGTGAACTCTCCTCCTAAGCCCGTGATCTCATCTCTGAAAATTTCTAGGGTCAACATTTTATGAACATTTTTTGGACTTGTTTTTAGAATACCGTATAAGTGGATATTTTAGCGAGACGCAAATTTGGCGATTTGTCCTTAAAAATTGGTATCTTATTTTTAGCGTCCTGTAATTTTAGCGATTTTAAAAAGCTACCTAAAGAAGCTATTACAAATAAAGTGCAATCAATTTGTAGAGATATTCAATTGTAGCGATCTTGGCACCCTCGCTAATAATGCCAAATTAAATCCTCCCTAAATATTCTGCTTCTACGGTAATCGATTTCTTCGTTTATTGTCATTGAATAGTACAGCTTTATCTATCTTGTATCTTAGAGGGTTATGCTCTTTTTATTAATCTCGTTCATTCACAAATTCGCCTGTAAGGCTCGAAAGAAATTTTGGTTGTAACTTAATTTCCTTTTCGGTGTACTCGTAGCTGAATAAACCTGAAAAACCTGTCATTTTATTGTCTTTTTAAATTAATATAAAATGACATAGCTATGACCCTCTTTTTCAAAAATTGAAATAAAACACGATATATATATAATGTACTTAAACGAGAGATGTTGTTCCAAAATTCAACTAATTGTAATCCATATTTTTCATTTCAGTGTTGACAGCTAACATCAGTAGAGCTGAGGTTTGGATACAAGGGATGAAAGGTATCACACCGGTAATTGACCAATCAAAATGAACTTAGTCAAATGTAGGTCCATATATATAAAATTGATTTTCTTTTCTTTTGAGACGTTTTTCTATTTTCTTTCATGCCATTTTTACAACTTTGGTACCTGTGCCTAGTAAATTTTATGTACTTTGAGAATAAATAAAGGTTTTTGACAGGAACTATTTTTTTCATGTCATAGGAGGCTACTTCCCGTAGTGCACTCGAGGTGTTTATAAACACAGTGAAAACACGTGGATTTGAGGGTAGCCGTGTTTGCAGATGGAAAAAGTCCGAAAATGCCGTGTGGGTACCCTGTTTTTTGGTGTCAGCTAATGTGACAGGTAATGTTTAACACCTCCTGCTAAATATTTTTTCATGTAAACAAATACCCGATTTTTAACGATTTTTTATTCTATATAGAATTATATAGTGAAAACAATTACCGGTGTGATACCTTGAAGGTGATTATGAAAAATCATTTTAATCCTTATTAAAGACATTTTTCATTTTTAAAAGGCATATTTCAACAAAACATGTGATTTTATGAACTTTTTGTTTGAAAACACACAATCTTAAAATTAGAATTAGAATTTACATTTTTTTTCACAGATTTCTGTGTAAAAATTAACAATAGGTTATTTTTTACACTCAAAACTTTAAAATATGACCAAAAAGGTAGCATTATTCATCTAAAATGTGGGAAAAAGTCAGAGAATATTGTTTTTTCATTTTATATGACTAAACATTATTTGCACCAGCTGACCGCAGTCAATTATTGTGTCTACAGACTTTGCGGTAAAGGGTGTTAAAGCTGATTTTTCAAAAATAGACTAATTCTAGGTTTACGAATGAATTTTCAGCACAAGCGACAACTGCGATAAAATGTAAATAAGTAAAATATGTTCTCACAGAATGATAATTTCTACAGACACATGATTTATTTTAATTTATTCACACCTCCAGTGATACATATATTACTGCATTGGAAGAATAAAAATAATGAAATGAGTCAGATCTGTCTAATAAACTTAATACATAAGCTACATAAGTAAAATTCATTAAGAATTTTTCACAGTAAGGAAGGTTATGACCAAAAATTTCTGAAATACTGTCAGGGTCTGCATGATAACACTTATGCTGAGTTCTAACCATGCATCATACATGTAGTGCGGAATGTCACTTAGCACCATGCCATGCCTCTTGTAGTTCTCAGGACTTTATTCATGCTTTCGCAGCTGACATTCATGTTTTTTCAGTTTGTCGGAGACTGTTTTTTGTTATTTTTTCATTTATATGTAGGTTTTGACTGTCACTTTTGAATTAAGTCTCACTCATTGAGGCTTATATGAGCATGATCTATTAAGTATATCATTGTACTGAAATATTAATAAATTCCAAATTTAACTGATGAAGAAATTTGGCATATTTACATAATTAAAATATCAGAATAACTATAATTCAGCTAATAAAGTGCACCTTTCTTCTCAGACCACTTCCTATAAATTTTATCAGCAGTTTTTGTACACCCACCCACCTCAAAGAATCATGGAGGATGTCCTGAATCTGGTCTCTGTGATGCATTTTGTCACATAGAAAAGTGTTCAAACTCATAAAAATGTTTAAAATTTTTATTTTAAAATTTAAATGTTCATTTTTTATGTAAATTTGTTGAAACAAAAAGATATAATCTTGCATAAATCATGGAAATTCATTAAACACCTTTGGAATTCCTGAGTAAATCCATGAAAAGAGAATAATTATGCATGTTAAATTGAAATTTCATGGCTAATTTGTGTCTTAAGAGAAAGCCAGTTACATAAATCACAACAATAAATTACATCTGAATTGTTGTCTCCAGTTTCTTATCATCAAAGCCAGTTTAATGGAGTGTGGGAGCTGTGAAGAACCTCCCTAGATGCTGATATGATTTTGACTGCCCTGAGTTACAACACAGCATTTAGATAAACTTCTGCACAGCAGCTTGTAGACAAATACCTAGGCTTTATTTGGAACATAAATTGACCAGATACAGTTTTCATTATCAACCCAGTATTTAACAATTTCTGTATTTTTGTTCATTCTTTGAAGGGGAAAATGCAACTTTGTTATGTAATAATTACATAATGGTCATAGACTTGTAAACTCTTTTCTGTTTGTGGTGAAGAACAAAGCATATACTCTCCACAGATAAAAAATTGGTCGCCAAGCTTATTCTTTTAATGATGAAATTCTGGTTCAAAAGATGCACAAAAAACTGCTTCTAAAGTGCTCTGTGTGTTATTCTTGACTGCTCTGGAGTAAGGGAGATAAATGCTTCATATCTTCAGAAATAAGGGGATTTAGATCACCAGACTTAAGGATGTTGGGGACAATTATTTAACGAATCTCAGGTGCAAAAATGGAAAAAATCGAACACCTTCAAAGGCCCTTCAAGGTATCACACCGGTAATTGACCAATCAAAATGAACTTAGTCAAATGTAGGTCCATATATATAAAATTGATTTTCTTTTCTTTTGAGACGTTTTTCTATTTTCTTTCATGCCATTTTTACAACTTTGGTACCTGTGCCTAGTAAATTTTATGTACTTTGAGAATAAATAAAGGTTTTTGACAGGAACTATTTTTTTCATGTCATAGGAGGCTACTTCCCGTAGTGCACTCGAGGTGTTTATAAACACAGTGAAAACACGTGGATTTGAGGGTAGCCGTGTTTGCAGATGGAAAAAGTCCGAAAATGCCGTGTGGGTACCCTGTTTTTTGGTGTCAGCTAATGTGACAGGTAATGTTTAACACCTCCTGCTAAATATTTTTTCATGTAAACAAATACCCGATTTTTAACGATTTTTTATTCTATATAGAATTATATAGTGAAAACAATTACCGGTGTGATACCTGAAGGTTAACGGAGTATGGAGGTTTCATGACGGAGCACCCTTCATCCACTTCTGTCCACTGGTAGCATCGAACGGCTCCATAGAGACCCGACTCAGATCTATGACAAAGGATGACTTTAGATGCTACGACAATGTGCCCGAGGCCCAATATAATTATATTTGTGAACTGTAGAGACGAAATATACAGCGGTCTGATTGATTTCATGTGTTTTCTAGTTAAAATGCCCTCCCCTCGAACTCATTATTATCAGCTGATTATTTAACCAGAAAGAAGAAGGATATGGAGATAACGAACAGTATTCAATCTCAAAGTCAGTCAGCATTTGACTCAATGATATATACATGTAAACTGTATTTGCTGAAATGATGGTACATTATTTTAGGCAAAAAACAGTGTCATTTGATGTTGATATGAAATGTATTATGCCTAGATTTATCAATAAAATATAACTCTTGACGTAGAAAGAATACATGTGACTTTATGCAATGTATTGAATTAAACAACAAGCATAAATGCCTATGATCGTTCTCCCCATAGCTCGTGGGTTTCGTAATCGAAAAAAAACTTCTTATACATTTTAAACAGTTACATACTCTAATTTATTCATTGAATCAAAATGTTATTCTGTCCCATTGTGAAACAATGGGATCACAGAAAGGAATGAATGTTAGATATATGATCATTTTCTGAATATATAATATAAACGTTATAATTTTCCTCGGGGAAAATGAATTTACGTGGCTGGATAAATCTTTATATTTTTCCTACCATCGTGCAATAAATAAATTATTATGAAGGCTTCGCAAAGAACTTCTCAAAACTGAAATTAAATCAAACAACTACTCATGGGAAAACGATTGGATCAGAACATTGAATAAAGAGGGTGTTCAGTTCTTTTTTTTTTTTTTTTTTTTTTTTTCCTAAAAGTGTAGCAGATTAAAAGAAGATTTTTTATGTTGCAGAAACTCGTAATATTTTTTTTTCAAATGCAAAAATTTATAAAGCATAACTAGAAACAATATTTGGAAGCTGCGTATTGACTTCCAATTTGCCATTAAATGATGTGAAAATTAGTCCCACGGCAAAATATATAAGATGTTCCGTTATTTTAAAAAGGTTATCACCATTGTTCTGAAACAATGCCTCCTTGAAATAGAATAATTTTGATATACATGTATACACAAAGAGGCAGGAATTTTCTTCAAAACATCCATTTCCGATTTTTGTTTCAAAGAGGCACACTATTGAAAAACGCAAATATTGAGTAAAAATTATTCTCCTACCGAAAAGCAAAATGTGAACATTAAACAACACCGTAAAACCATCGTGTCCGAAATGGTCTAGTGGATATACTGGTGGACTCCCGGGACTTCCGATTTGCTGTCAGCCAAGAGTGCACGGATTGATTTCGTGGAGCTAAAAGCAAATTCTTTTTTTTTGTTAAAATGTAGGTAATAAGCTTCTAAAGGGGAGCTAAGTTGATTTGTTGTATATAATGTACATATAAGACACTGCAAGCTGTTTCTATCCTTTTCTTTGACTTTGAGTCAATAAACGGCAGGATGGCTGAGTTATGTCCAAGACACGATGTAGTTACGATATCGACACATTACTTTTTATAGTTTACTATAATACTTCTATATTCTCATGTGTTTGTTACAATACTTTCTGTTTTAATACTATTTCCTTAATGTTAATATCTTCGATATCGTGCCGATATCGAATCATGGTTGCTCCAAGAATTGTGATTTCCATCCTTAATATGGTGTTTTTTAAGAACTGTTACTTAAAAATTTCTTTATAAATCTTTCCCTGATGTGTCGATATCGTCGATATCGACGATAGTCACGATATCGCTTCGATATCGAATCATGTTTTGCTCAGCCCTTGGTAAATACCTTCCCTGTTTCTATGAATGTGTATATGTTTAAATACTTTACTTTTACGATGATATTACCTGCCATCGATATCGGCGATATCGTATCGATATCGAATCATAATTGTTAAGGGCATATTACTTACCAATCTTCACCCTAATACAAAAACTTTATTTTTACATCACTTCTGTGTTTAACAAGTTTACTTTACTGTCGATATCGTCGATATCGACGATATCGTATCGATATCGAATGTCATGATTGTTAAAACATTTTCAAGAATTTTCACCTTAATCCAACATCTTACTCAAAATCTAATCTAAAACAATAACAACCCTAGAATTTTCTTAATCATACTAATTTATTTTTATATTCATGACAATAAGAAATCAATTTTGACTTCACTTGTGACTTTCTTAAATTCTGTTATACCTCAATGTGAAAATCAATTGTGCAAATAGGATCGATATCGATACGATAACGTCATGATATTGTCGATATCGACGACATTGACATAATATAGAGTCTCAAATACGGCACCAGGTATTTCCAATAAATAGTGTTCACCATGATCGATATCGATACGATATCGACATAATATTGTCGATATCGCCGATATCGACATCGGATTTGTTCTTGGACATGTATGGGATGGCTGCCAAGTCGAGTGGCGGCCATGAAGGGGGATCTCATAATAACACAAAGTGAAAAGACTTTAATGTCGTGAAAACACAATAACTGTAGATGTTTAGATAATGGAAGATTAAACCTGATAATATTATCAAAGAATTCGACCCACAAAATGCCTTATTTGGCCTAGCAAATATGTAAATTTTGAAAAGGGCATTAGAAAATATGTTTTGGGTTATTATCAACCTAGAATATTGACACATTTCACATGTGCAACAATTTCGTCAAAACCGGATATTACGATGTCAAATTAAATTCTATACCGCAGCATGGTTCGAGGTTTTCCGGAAAATTGCTCGAATTTTGCACAATAAATCGTGAATTTCACGCAGAGCACAGTCGTTACCGCAAAATATTGAAACAGAAAAATAATTATAACTGTTCGACAAATAATTCCCAATGAAAAATATTTTGCGTTAACGAGTGTGCTCATGGTGAAAAAAATGAAATAAAATGTCAACGCGTGTAAAAAAGCTATAATCATGAACCACCCTATTTGTCTTTGTCTTGTATACAAACTTTAAAGGATCAATTAGAAAGGTGTATAATATTGATTATATAAGTGGATAGACACTCATATCACACAAGTAAGAAATTGTCAACTGAATGTTCGAATAAATATGATGGGTTCAGTCTACAAAAATATCCGTTAAAAATGCCGATTTATCTACAGATGTTTTTCCAAAATTAGATTGATTTACAGACAAGTACAATTTTCAACTTACTATATGTATCACTATCGCAAATATAAACTTTCATGTCAATTATTATCGTTGTTTATGACTGTGACGAGTATAAGAAATCAGCCCTCTGGCTGCGGGAAGGACATATATGTCCCCGGCGACGTCATTGATTTTATTCCGTGATATGTAAAGTGATTTTGTAAAACTTTGTTTGTCTGGCACCGAAAAATAGCTAATTAAGAAAACTAAAAATAAAATTTAAAAAAGGTTAGTTCTTTATCTTATTTTTTAATTACAAATTACACTTTCTTTAAATGTAAATTCTTTTTTGAAAGGTTAGTAAACGAGAAATATTATCCATGTATGTTTTTGACATTTTCGTCCGTCATGTAGAAAATAAGTTTTACTATCGGTACTCAACCTTTTTTAGAATTTTGATTTATTCCACCTGTCCATACAGAGAAAATGGTCAATTTCGAAATTATTACATAATGTGGCATTTTAAATTTAATGATGTTTAGTCGACATAAACTATACGTGAAAAGTAACGACGTTGTTACCTATGCACTTACACCTAAAAAAATTCTTTTGCGTTTTGTTTATGCCTGTAATAAAAATATTAAAACATTACTTTAATTCTGATTTATTAATTCTTCAATTAAATATAATAAAACTATTATACGATTGATAGATTGCTTTGCTATTAAATAAAAGTTGATTACTGTCTGTACGTTTTTATAGTAAAACAACTTTTACAGGAATGATTTTAAAGGCTTCAAATTTTGTGCGAAATTTCCCGTAAAATTTCAAATTTACGTCATTTTTTTTTAATTGTTTACGTCATTTCTATTAATTAATTACGTCATTTTTACGGTGCTCTTTGATATCATGGATTCTGCATCGGAAAATGAATTCGATTACGAGTTCCAAACAGATGATGAGTCTGAAACTGATGACGAAGAAAATCCATTCATTGAGAGATTATGGACAAATGTACGGTATGTCGAACACTTTGAGTACCCACATGAAATTAATTCTTTCTGTCGCCGTATGGGTCCAGTGAGCCCCCCGGGGGTTGATGCCTCTCCTGTTGAGTATTTTCACAAATTAACAGTTCCAGAAGAAGGGAGAAATTTAATTGAAATTTTGGTGGAAGAAACAAATAGATATGCGGATCAGTTTTTATCTAATCCTCAATATAGTCCTAAACCATACTCAAGAAGTCTTCAGTGGTCTGAAACAAATGTTGATGAGATGTCTGCCTACCTAGGTTTATACTTATCTATGGGTATTTTACGGAAACCCAGTATAGAGGCATACTGGCAGAATTCCGAACAATCCTTTCTTTTCCGTACACCTGGATTTGCTGAAATCATGACGCGAGACAGGTTTCAGATATTGTCAAAATTTCTTCACTGCAATGATAATTCAATGCAAGTACCACGTGGAAATGACAATTATGATCCATCACACAAGTTTAGACCTATTTTGGATCTTCTCAACGAAACATTTCCAAAGGCATATGACTTAGCTCGAGATCTAACCATTGATGAAAGCATGGTTGGATTTAAGGTATAAAAATATTAAAAAACTGAAAAAACTCATTCATAAATGTGGAAATATGTAATATTAATCATATACATGCACGGCATTTCATATATTTTTTTAATCCAAATGACGATATACACAGTTATTTTTTTTTTACATTACAAAGGGTAGAAACGACATTGTGCAGTATGTACCGGCCAAAAAGTCGCATCAGTGGGGAGCAAAGTTGTTTGTGCTGGCAGAATCGGACACAGGCTACAATGCCGCAATTCAATTATATGCAGGTTAATGATAGAGCAAATTTTTAATTTACTAGTATTATATCGTTTGCTGATCAGGGGCGTCCAAGGCATATCCAATCCCAGCATTTACGATGTCAAGACAACTTTCTTAATAAAAAGACAATAATCAGATCCAAAAAAGTACACTCTCTTGGTCGAAAAAACATTCATCGCCAAATATATCACATAAACAACTCTTATTTACCCTCTTTGTTAATTTTATTTTCTTGACAAATGTCTAGAAATCTCCTTTGATCACATTGTTTTCTTTAAATCAGATATTAAATCAATTCACACAAAGAAATTTGAGTTCATTGCATACTATAAAATATAAAATACTGATAAACAAAATTTCTTCAAAATCTGTGATAAAAATATGTTTACAGAAAATACCATAAAGTTTATATTACTACATGGTCCGGTGTTAAGTGGGCTTACTAAATCGCAAATATAGTAATAATTACAGAATTGGCGTTTTTAATGGTTTAGACTATCAAATCTGTTGATAAATACATGTGCATATATTTTCAAAAGATCATAAAAAGTATAGGCATTGGTGTAATTGAGACATTGAACCCAACCTATGCACCTATGGCCATAAAAAATTAATTAATAGTTTCTCAGCTTAAATTTTTTTTAAATTCAATGTAGCAGGCAGGCTTTTTCTTTTTTTTTGAAGCATGTGTTACCTTTTTTTCATGTCAGTCGTTCAACAAAACGATGATATCAAGTGATTCTTACTTATTTTGTTCTCTTATTATTTATAATATGCATTTTACTTTAAATAATGTTATTTCAAACAAAGTTAATTTATAAAATACTGTATTAACAAGAAATGTATTATCTAATAAAAACGTCTATAGCTATTAGCATTTATGAGAAAAAAGTAGAAAATTAATTTATTTCCTTTTTCAATTAATATATCAATAAAATTGATCAATGCGTCAGTGTTTGACCTGATACGGCAGTGCCTGAGAACTATTGATTAATTTTTTGTTTGGCCTAATTCATCATTGTACTAAAAATAGTGGGATTACGAACGTCTCATACGGCCCTGTTCATTTTAAGATTACCTATTAAATTGAAACAAAAAAGGGCATATTTTATTGCAAGTAATTTTAAATCGGTGTATACACTCAGGTAGACAAGAGGGTGCCGCTCGAAGTCGTCATGGTGTTGGATATGATGTGGTGATGCAGTTGATCCAGCCCTATCTGCAAAGATATCACCATTTTGTCTGTGACAACTACTTCTCCAGCCCAGCTCTTTGTTCGGCTCTCTTTGAGGCTAACACTTACATGACGGGCACTGTAAGGGTGTGCAGAAAGGGAATGCCAAGGTCGTTAAAGGGCTTGAAACTACAACGAGGGGAGATTAGTGTAAAGCAAAGTGGGCCTATTATGGCACTTTGTTATGGAGACCGAAGAACCGTAACATTTATGTCCACTCTATCTAAGCCAAAGTAATTTAATATTTCACCATATATAATTAAGATGATAAAATTTCGAAAAAGAAAATGAAAATTCACAGTCATTTCAGTCGTACTGAAAATTTTTTTATATCATCATTATCAAG
This sequence comes from Saccostrea cuccullata, assembly GCF_032062105.1. Taxonomy (NCBI): domain Eukaryota; kingdom Metazoa; phylum Mollusca; class Bivalvia; order Ostreida; family Ostreidae; genus Saccostrea; species Saccostrea cuccullata. Next base: position 16,965 of record NW_026926469.1, on the reverse strand, counting down.
AAACATCTTCATCATCAATATTTTTTGTTGAAACAAAATCAAATTAGAAGATTTAACAGGCACGTATTATCGATGTTCATTGAAATGGCACCCCCCCCCCCCAACGCACACACACACTCACACACACTTTTTGTTGCATTATAGTTTAGCTAATGGTTATTTAGTAATGTATCAAAAAAATTTGGTTGTGAAAAAACCCATCCCTCATTTTTTCCCGTTTGCCCCACTTTCAAAAATGATACAACGTGCCTGTATAAGGGAGGTAAAAATTTGCATTTGTGTTACAGTGTTATCACAACACAGAACGCCAGAGGAGTTGAAGTTCTTATGCCAGCCGTCAACTACGTGTACAACAAAAAGATGGGTGGTGTTGACCTATCCGACAAAAGCTTAGAACTGTATGACCCAGATATAAGGTCAAACAAAATGTGGAAACGAATACTCTTCAACCTTCTTCTGAGAGTTATCTGTAGGTTTCTTACTAGATTAGAATTTTTACCCCTTCCCCCTTCCTTAAACTTAATGAAAGCCGATTTAGTTAAGTTTGCCAAATATATCTGTCGAAATAAATTTTGATTATAAAGATAATCACTTCTTTCTATTTAGAAAAACGGTACTGTGAATTTTCTTTCGCTTGCAATATAAGCCCCCCCCCCCTTAAAAAAAATCGAGACAAGTCCAATCATTTTTCATTTTCTAATGTATATAACACTGTTATTAACCGAAGCAAATATTTTAAAGCTAACGCCTACATCATATACAGACAAAATAGAGGTTTGCGCACTAAAATGGACAGGATGGACTTTCATATGGGCGTTTGCTTGGGCCTGATCGGAAATTTTCGCCAACCTAGGCGCTTTCCAGGAAGGCCCAGCCTGTCCACTCAAACAAGACTGACAGAGAGGCACTTCATAGAACAGCTTGATGGTATATTACATGCATCAATATTACTTGTTTATTAACTTAGTTTTAATAATATGGTGTTCAAGAAACACCTACATGTAGATCGTCAATTTTTTAAAAAAAATTCCCATTCTGCAGTTTGGCTCTCTGAAATCCCCAGCTAATTTTTTTTCATCTGATTTTCAGGCAGAAAGAAAAATCTGTGTGATCTGCAAGAGTAGAGTGAGAACTTGGTGTGCCCCCTGCAGCGTCGGGCTTTGCATTACATGCTTTAAAACTTTCCATACCACTAGACATTATGAAGAATAAAATGCTCATCAAAATTGTCTAATTGCATATTTGTTGTTATATCTCGCAAAACATAAACAAATACGCTGATAAATTTTCCTCGTCGATTTTGTCAGTTTGTCATTAACAGAACATGGTTCACAGTTTTTACATCAATTATTAATTAATATTATTTGATAATTAATAACTTAAAAATACAGCGACTAACAATAAGCAGGAATAATTGCATGATTTGACTACTAAAGCGTTTACATCAAAAACTTTTTTAAATCAAAAATTGAAAAGCAAAAGCATTTCTTGTGACACGATAGCGGCGTTTTTCTTTGAAGTTTACTGTTCTGTATTAGCAATACAGAACGGGACTGTGGTGGGCGGAGCTACTTTCCGTTCTGTATTAGCCCTGTATACAGTATTGTATTTGCCAACTATTCTGTATCTAAAATACAGCACGGTCTAAAAATAAATCTGATTCAATTTAGCAAAAGTACGTACAAATAGTAAATGGTGATGCTTTCCTATGATACATTTTGGAGAAATACCCGGTATTTTCCTGAGAATGTAAAATGTCAAAATTTCTCAATCACTTTTTAAAAACTTATTCCACACAGAATCTACGTAATCTAATCCAAAGTAAAAGGAAAATTCGCAATAACGGAAAACATCCTATGTACGTAATTTTGATCCAAACTAAACAGAAAAGTCGCAATAACGGAAAATATCCACTCTCGTGCAAAATCATTCAAGTCCATTTTTTTCCGAGTTTTAATAATTTTTTTTAAATCCTTCTCGCTGACGACAGCCACACGTCTTTTTCACTTCGTTGTTTATGTCGCAATTCAAATTGAAAATAAAAATCCGTGACCGCGTGACATCAAAGTTCATCGAAGAATATATTCTGTAAATCCAGTTTTTGTTAATCTACGTAAAACGGGATTTTAAGAACCCTGAAATAAATTATGATAAATCTCCATCTACAACAGTAGATCAATAGATCACAACAATGACGGTTAAATCCTCCAATTTATCCATTAAAACTGACTATCACTCGATTACATCTTCCCCATTAAATTGTCAAAACTAATCTGACCGAATTTTACGTTTTCCGTGGAAATATATACTGCCGATGCGTATACTCCCCGTCGGGGCCTCATCTACAGAAGTCTGGCGGAAGTTTGGATGATGAAAAGTTATAAAGTGGGCGGAGCTATTTTTGATTGATCGTGTCACAAATCATCTAGAGAACTCGACAGGTTCTGTATCGTAGATACAAATTTGGGGGTGGAGACTCGTGCTGCGCACTCGTATCCATCCCCAAATTTGTATCTACGATACAGAACCCGTCTTTCTCTAAATAATACTTAATTCAAGTTTAGTCCAACGTGCCAATAGACATACATTTACAGGAAATTGTGGTTATAGTTCCCTGTGCTGAAATCGGGCCACTTTTGATTCTTGTATTACTCATAATAAGTATTATTTAGAGTACGAGTTTCCTACTGTATCGGAGATACAGGGCGGGGCTTGAGGCGAGAGCGATAGCTCGAGCCGGGCCCCGCCCTGTATCTCCGATACAGTAGGAAACGAGTATTCTAAATGACTTGTGACATGACCTTTCTAATGACCTCACTAATTTACATGCGTATTTGGGAACATATCACTCAACCAGTCAGATGATTTTGCAGAAAGTTGATTTAGTATTCCATTTTAAGCATTCGCAACTGAAATGCCGAGTGATCTGGACGTGCAGGTATTTATCATTTTAAAATAATTATTTAGGGGATGCATAATATAATTTGTTCTCCAAAAAAATTAAATTTAGATTTCATTACGTAGTGTTTTTTTTCTCTTTTCAGCTCTTGCTGACATTTTTTTTAATTTAAGCCACGACTTAATTAATGCAAAATATTTTTATATATAAGAATCATGCAGAATATTTCTGAGAAAAATGTCCGAGAAATGTCCTCTGGTCGTCAATATAAAATTGAAATAAATAGATGAAAGGAAGGGGACCCACCCATATTTAACTTCATGTTTTAAATAAAATGTAGTGTAACCAAAGGGGATCCGAGCAATCACTGGTGCCCCCCCCCCCCCCCCCCCCCCCCCTCCTATCCTCCTTGATTTTTTTTTCGCTTTCGTAAATGATTTTTGGTAAACTTGTATACATACGCTTTTTGATTTATCAACAAGTAATTAATGATATCACGCACATAGTGTCTTGTTTGGTTATAAATCTAACCCCACGAAATAAGATTTCCACTGATTTTTTTTTTTTTTGTGGGGGGGGGGTGTTCAAAGTAATCAGTTGTGAACTGCCCCACTCCCTCTTTTCTTAAATTTTTGAATCCGACACTAATAAATTTACATTGTAAAATTTTATTTTTAATTCACCTCAAATTTTTAGTAAATACTAACAGTGCTATCATGCGAATTGAACGATTTTGTGTCTGTCTATACAGATACAGCTTTCCGTCATGGCTAAAAATAAACCGTGCTGTATCGTTGATATTTTGCAGATACAGCTACAGTTTCTGTTCATTTGCATAAGAAACGCCCACAAAAAGTGTTCTGTATCGCAGTTACAGTAAGCTTGACTTCAAAGGAAAACTCGCCGGGTCATGTCACAATGTTCAATTATTGAAGATTATTTGTCAGATCTATACTAGATTTCCTTTATATGGTTCAATGGTTCAATATTTAAAACGCTTAACTAATTATCGATAATGAATAAAATAATTATTAACATATGGTGTCCGATTTTGTAATTAAAACTTTCTTCTTAATCAACCATGAGTGCTTATCGGGGTAAAAATAATACATGTATTATGATTAAAAGTGAGTCAAAAGTATTTAATTATAAAGAATTTATAAATTTTTATTTGACAAATGAATAGCTTTTCACGTACGCTTGCCTATGCATGACGCGCACTTTGCGTTAATCGGAAATATCTAAAATTCCGCTAAAGAATGTAAAAGAAATTGTGACGTCGTTTTAATCTCGCAGTGACGTTATAATTTCTGTACACTGACGTCGCAGCCAGAGGGTTAGAGAACAAATTTAAATTTTTGTAATCAAGAATCGGTAGTTTTTTTAGAGTGACAGTCAGTCACTTATTGGGACATCGAATAACTAGATAACACACATGGTGATAGAAAAAAAGCAGTCAATTGTTCATTGCAGGCAATAAATGTGGCAAAAAATTTAAAAATTACATTTCTGAAATCAAAGGAAAAAACTTATGAGTTCACAGTTGTACATGACGTTACTCGGTGTACGTCATTTGTGACGTCACAATAGATGCAGTCATTGGGAATCAGTGCCATGGGGAATTTTTTTTTTATATTTACATTTGCCAATGTCTTTCCTTATATGACATATACTAAAGAAATGACATTCAATTTTGCATGACATGAAGTCGGTCACATGATCAAACTTTTCTTGCGTATGAATACAATTCACCGCTTCAGAAGTATTTGGGTCAATGGCACTACTTTCACCTGATTTCTTGCTTACGCAACATCATTACACCAATAATAAAAATAAAAACAAGCCTAAAATGATTTAAATAGAGTTTATTTTGTAAGTAGACAAGAATTTCATCAATTAATAAAATGTATGAAACATTTAACATACCATTCCTGATGTTTTAATTTAAATACCGTCTGCAACTAAACTGCATCTTCTGCAATGGCAAAGACATACGGTGACTTTGATGTAGGCCTACTAAGTAAAGAAATGGATGCAGAGCTATATCTACTTTATGATGAAGATATTTTGGCTTCATTGGATCTCTCCTCTCTGGTACCTGCAACTGAACAAGATACTGAAATGATTTACGAGCTCAAGAAATCAGATATGGAGGGCCTTCCTCCACCGCAGACCCCTGTCTGTGCCCCGGAGTCCAAACCTGAAGCAAAGAGATTTAGATCTATGTCAGAAGTTGAGTTAAAGCAGTTTCAGGATGCCAGACATTCTAAATCTACTAAAAGAAACACAAAGTGGGGAATTCAACTGTTTCAAGGTAAAACAAATAAAATATAAACAAAACCCAAAAAATTAATCAATTAAAAAATAAATTAGAACTTAAACATGATCATAAAAATGCTAATTTGCAACTATAATACCATAAAAAAATCAAAATTAATTTTTAGAATAATTTTAAAATCAAAACATATTTTAAAAAAATACCAAGTGGAAAAAAAGCTTTGAGAAATCCTTAAATAAAAAAAAGAAATTCAAGGTGAAAAAAATGAAAAATCACATTAATATCCATAGGGGAAAAATGAAAACATTTAATGTAATATAAAAACTCTTCAATCCAATTAAAAAAAAAATTATACATGATTTTAGATTGGCATGTGGAGGTTTTTGGTACCCCATTGGATTTTGAAAAAGTAGAAATTGATGAACTTGCCAACAAACTAAGAAAATTCTTCTGCGAGGCAAAACCGAAAGAATCAAATAAATCAAAATATATGATGGATGCTCAAAGTGGTTATTACCACAAAAACACACTGAAAAATATCAGATCAGCAATAAACCGCCATCTGCAGGACATAGGTCGTTCCATAGACATTGTGCGAGATAAGGAGTTCAAGTCCACCAATCACACATTAGACGGAATGTTGAAAACTATGACCAAAATTGGCGCTTCGAGACCCACTAAACACAAAGACATTATAAATTCTCAAGATCTTCAGAAGATATCCTCATATCTGCGCGCAGCCACTTTTTCTCCACTTGTCCTTCGACAGTGTGTTTGGTATCACCTATCCATCCACTTTGTAACGCGCGGCTTGGAGTTCCATCATCAGTTACGTCGTGATTCCTTTCAGTTCCACTATGACGAGAATGGTCTCGAGTATGTCACATTGAGGCAGGAAACGCAGCAAAAAAATTTTCAGGGTGGCATAGAATCAGAGGAAGCTCCGAGTGACAAGAGGATGTATTCGTCACCTGAAAGTGAGACATGCCCAGTAAAAATGTTGCGTCTGCTGCTGGATAAAACAGACAAAGATGCATCTTTTCTATTCAACGCGTGCATAAAAGAGGCTCTTACCTTCTTAGCTTCTAGCTTAGCAGTCTGGTATGAAGCAAAACCCCTCAGTAAGAGGACATTCAGTGGATTTATGGCGGACATCTCAAAATCAGCTAAATGTTCCATTGTTTACACACCCCATTGTCTGCGGGCAACTGCCATTACGGCCATGAGCGAGGCTGGTTTCGAGGCTCGACAAATTATGTATATGTCAGGCCACCGCTGTGAGTCTTCTTTGCAATCCTACAATAAAAATCTATCCAGTGAACAAAAACTCTCTGTTAGTTCATGTTTATCTTCCCTTACGCACCCTAAAGATCAGAGAAAGCAACCTACCTCCACTACGACTACATGCAGGCCTAAATCTGTCGGTGGGAATGCCACAGCCACGAGTCCTGGCGATGAACATGCCATCGTACCTTTCCAAAACGTGGAAAATCATGACCAAGAGCTAAATGTCAACATGATACACCCGTCGTCTGTCAATTCTCTCCGATCATCCGAGTTTTTATCTAAATCTGTGTTCAACAACTGTGTTTTTAACTTCAAGTGAAGTCCAAACGTTTTTCTCCAAATTTGAACTGATGACCGGATCACAACCCGGAAACTTACGCTGCACTTCTTGTATTCAATTGAGTTGACTTAAATATGTAAATAACTTTTGTTTCACACCTATATTATCATCAAGGTTACTCAAAAATTAAATATTTGATTTTGACATTGTCTTAGTTATTGTTCTCTATAATTTACTATAAAAAAATTAAGCGAACTATATTTTTTGGTGTCCGGTCTTTATTTAGGTCATTTTGCTTCAAGTATGGAACGTCGGTAGAGACACACAAAAAAAGAAAATATAAATATAAGAAATAAAATATCAGTTTTAGAGTTTCATAGGGTATGACATGAAGTGGTACGTGATCAAATTTACTATATGGCCCTTCGGGCGTTATAGAATTTGATCACGTGACCGACTTCATGTCATACCCCAATGCAACTCTAAAAATGATATTTTATTTCTTAAATACATGTAGTTTTCTGTCGCTTTGTTAAATTCATTTAATTGAAACGGGAAATTATCTATTATTAAAAAATTAACAACTCTGTAAACTGGATTCAACGTAGAACTCGTGTGTGTGTGTGTGTGTGTGTACATCAAATGCACATGACAAATCCCCACGTCGATGCATACAATGCATGTATTTATGTAAGTATCGCATGTAGGAGCAATATATATATTAATCAGTTTTTTTTTAATTTCAAAACCTTCATTTCACTACATAAAACCCGCGTAGATAATTTGTTTGCACTTGCATAAGAACGTGGAAAATAATTTTTAGCTTTCTTCAAAAGTATTATGAAGAAGTGGTTTCAATTTTGTTTTCAGAAACAAGAGCTGAATTTAAAATATATGACCCTAGATAGTGTTTATTATTATTATGGCTTAGCCTGGGGGAAAAGGTGGAGTAGGTAGACTATGTCTTCCTCTGCGTTAAATTATCTGAAAATCGCTGGATTCGCTACTACGAAGATTGGTAGGTTATCACTATACGATTAGAAGAGGTCGGAGGGGGGGTGTCCATGCTTCCATGCTTTGACATAAATTATGCTTCAAACTATACTTCAAAATTATTTAATTTACTGTTACATTTTCTTGAAAAAATTATTTTTAAAAGATAGAACTTTGTATATGTTCGTCCTTTGTATATCCCACACCTTTCTTTTTTGAAATTGCTTACTACGACAATAAATGTGTTTTCTATTTCAAGAAATACTGAGAGGATTTTACACTTTCCTCTTATCCTTTTTTTTGGGTAAAATCAATCTTCTCCTATAAGTATTAGTAACATGTTAATGTCTGTACTGACACGTATTTATAAGAATTACATAAATTATATACGCATGGAAATCATAGTATGAAAATGAAATGGGAAGTGATAAATGATAAGCTAGCAATGCACAAATAAAAAAAAACATAATAAAATTATTACATGTAAGTCAATCGATAACAATGTATTAACAACACACTACAAATACCGTACTCCATTACAGGATTAAACATGACCCAGCGATTGGCTGGTTCGCGAAGATGAGATAAAATATCTGTGAGATTGAGGTGTGCGCGAATCTCGCGGATATTTCTCGCTTGTCTGTGAAAATTGATTAACAACTGAGACCCTAATATTCGCGAGTCCTTTGCTTGCATAAAATTGGAAAGCGTCCAACGGTGAAAAGCTATGTTTGATTGTCGGAAAGCGTTGTTCACTTTCTGAAAAAACAAACAAACAATAAAATAATTTTTTAGCATGTGATATATTCCTTACGCAGACGATACATGAACATCATTCGATGGCGCACACTATTTCATTTCATCCTACATGTATGTCTGCCGATTTCCTATTTAAGGCATTTTACACTTTTAATTAGGTGTTGTTTTTTTCTGTGCGACTTTTCAGCGCATTAAAACATTTTTCACAAGTGCGCTATTTCATTGAGTTGGCAAACACAAATTTAAAACGGGTGAATTACTGGAAAAATCATGTAATTGCCCAGCTGATAGCGGACAACTTGTTATTCTGTAAAAAAAATAAAAAAAATTCATAATCATAGGTGGTAAAGCACGTAAAATATCGGATTTATTCAAAAGTTTACTGTTTTATTGTCAATACTGTCAAAAATATCATATATGTTTTAAATGCATCTGTGCTACTGCGTTCCCATTTCAACGGTCGTCGTGGCAATAAACATGCGACCAGAAAAATCTAGATCTTTGTTCTTTTTTGCGGGAAGTGCAATTTTTATACTGTTATGATGAATGTTATTCATTAAAAATATTACTTATAATTCATGTTAAAAAAAAAAATTAATGTAACAACATTTACCAAATCTAAGTACGTTTTATTTTTATTGGTGCATTGAAGAAAGAAAACGAGAAACGCCAACGGTTGTGTTCATGTGCACCTGATATACATGTAACATGACAGGACTGCTGCCAGTTCTGGAACATATCGTATTTGAAGATCATTATACAGATTACTCACACTCACAATAATTTAATAAGGTATTGTATAGGTCTAATAAATACTTAGTTTAAAATGTACCACTTTTCTGTCCGTTTTCTACAGCTGTTCTGTCTTTCTCGGAAACATTCCATATTTTCGGCTTTACATTTGAGAAATGGGCGGGCCTATAAAAAAGCACCAATCAGAATCTTTGTTGGATTGCGCAATTGAAAGTAAGTAAGATTCAGCTGTATTTCAGTCAGATTCATCAGTATCGTCACTTAACGCATCACAATATCGGCCGAAGTGTGTACTTTCAAGCAAGATTTGCGATAAAAGGCTGCAGTATCAACTATTTTATGGATCTAAAACTACTGCAGCGGAAGTAATTTCCAATATTTTTTTTTCTAATCCTATTCATTCAGAATTATCATCTTTATTGATTATGAATTTGATAAGATAAATATAAAATTGATTCTAATTATTGCATTTTATATTCCTATATAGCTGTGCATTGTAAAAGCAAGATCATTCTATCGCTAATTGACGTGACGTTACATTACGAAAAATGACGTTCCTACTGCATTTTTCCATTAAAACATTGCCCTATTGCAAGACCTCGTTTTTAAAAATATAATAGATATTGAAAAAAGAAAAACGGTTATGAAAAGCTTAAAGTCTATACTATCTATGATAAAAATCGGGATAATATTTTGCAAGAGGCATTTTTTGATGGTTCGTGGACTTTGCTCTTTGTGTATGAGCATTGTGTAGAGGGGTCAATGTTCACGTGTGTTCCTAGATCTGGGAACTTGTATGAAATCACACTGGACGGAAGGACTCCTTTACAATATCTCTTGAAAGATATTCAGATTGGGGAAAACACATTTCAGTGCAGAGAAATAGTGCAAAATTCCGTAATGTTAGTTTTCTTAATCTTCTTGCATACATCGAGGATCAAGAAATAGAAGACACATTATCTATACGAAAATAGAAATTCTATCTCACATCAAAAGGCGTACATGCACTAGGTATGTGAAAGTAAATCTACCACCAAGTATGCCTTCGTTTCGACATACCATAAAATTCAGAAAAGAATATTACAGAGTGATTCACAATGGGCAGATGAAAGTGTGTAGTTTGTGCTATTCAAGCGATCATCTATTCAGAGAATGTCCTAAATTCGTTTTTTTTTTATGTAAAAAGGCAAGATAATTACGCTAGATTCTGCACTGTGAAATGGTGTCCTAAATGTATTGAATGGGGTGACGAGTGTTCGTGCGGGTTGAGTGATCATGAATCAGACGCAAACGATAGGCCGTCAGAAGAGGTGAATAGGGAGGACGATCGAGAGAATAGATCACAACGAGAGGTAATCCCTGTTGAGATTCTGCTAGGCTAGATATTTGGACTGACACCATCGCAGAATCCCTGGACGACCATTAATAATTCATGTCTGGAGATTAAGTCCCAACTTCGGTCGACTATAGCAAGAATTATTTACCTAGACCACACTGCCGTTCGCTTCAGTTAAGTCATTTAGCTGTTTATTTGATTCTCTATCACTATTACTTCTACATAACTTACCGTTTAGGCATGTAAATCCCAACATAAAAATATTCACTGAAATCTCAGTTCAAAATATGGCTCCCGTGACGAAATTGTTTACCTCTTCGAATAAAAGAGTTCCTATAGTCTGTTTTTACCCTATGTGATTTCAATAGCCACAGTAGACTTGGTTCAGAATCACACTGGTAAAACTGAATCAAGTTTTTGTCTTATTTATTTGTCAGAAGTTGAAGATATAACACACCTTTTTATTGACTGAACGGAATTGAAGGATTTTAAACGCAATTCTGTTGTTTATTATTTAGAAACTTTAATGAAACATGTAGATGTTAAAATATTTAATACTTAAGAATTTGATACAAAAAAAAAATTCCTCTTTGTCAAAGGGCGTAAAGAATGTTAATGCTTTTTTTAATTTCTTTTTATTTGTGTGTAGACTTAGTATTTTTAAAAGAAGACAAATGTTCATTTACAGTCAACAAAAGTTGGATATAACAAAATTTTGCAAATACACATTAAGTCAGTTTATTTCATATAATTATTATCAATTGTGTTTCAAGTAAAATAGAAAGGATGTATTGTCTAAATTATTTTTATACAAGAACCCTCTAGTATAAGAAACAAAGGGGGTGTTATTCTTTATTTTATAATATTTCCGTTTTTGTTTTTCTAGTATTTGTGTCATGAACGTTTTTAAACAAATGAAATGTATACGAGGGTTGTCCGTAAAGTTCGTGGACAACGCTGATAATTACTGACAAACATTGATAAAATATATGAAACTATTATTTTCATTTAATTCATGTTTCATTTTATTAACATGCAAGTTTTCAACAAAATCTAAGCACAAATACATGTAGTTATATTTTTATCAGATTAAAAAAGACACATACTCATACCCGGAGCACTAAACTGAAAATTCTTGACGTTACCTGACGTCAAAAGCATAATACGAGTACATGTAACTTTTCTCAATATAGTCACCGTTTTACTCAATACATTTCTTATGTCGCTTTAACCAGTCATAAATATGCGCACAAAATGTTCAGGTTTCATACGTAAAATAATATTTAATAATGCCTGTCTCATATCCTGCAATCCTCCAACCTCTCTCCGCGTAAAACGATTTTATTAATGGAAATAAGGTAAAGTCACGTTACGAAGTTCATTTTTTACAGCACTGCAATCTCGGAATGATGTCATCCTGTAAACTGTTCCTTCCGTCCGAAAATATTATATATCACTTTAATACTAATGTACGGCTCCTTTTCCTATGTTTTCCCGATTGTTTACAAAATGTATTGGTCCCTGTATGTCTTTTTACCCTATGTCTACGCAGAATTTTTTCACTGCTCACTGCACCACCTATTCCGAAAACGTCCCTTTTTTGAACAATTCTGATCCCTCTTAACATGTTCTAACTTTAATTTCTCAGCCATTTTACAACTTTGAATGTTCAAATTTTGCAGGTATGAAGTGATAACTTTTGTCAACCTCAAAATGTAAAAGTCATCCAGATTTCTGCATTATTTTATAAAATACAAATGAAATTTATAAAGTGATAAATGATTTTTTAATTAAAATTTTGCGGTGCTCTGGGTCTCCCTACCAAGTCTTATTATGAAGTCATAATTGTAATTAAACATTTGAAATTGAATCAGATTTTACATTTCTCAGTTCACATTTAGTAAAGGATTAAAAATATGCTAATAATAAATATCAATGACGCAACTTGTATTCAATTCTTATCTTGTCCACGAACTTTACGGACAACCCTCGTATAATGATGATTATCAATAAAAGATAATAAAAAAAACTGGTGGGCTCCCAACCAGTACTTTTACTAGAGAATGGGTTCGAGTGCTGTTACGGATCATTTTTCATATTTTTTCTGTATTTTTTTCATATGTAATAGTAGTCAATGAAATTATATATATTTTGAAAGAGAGGGGGAGAAAGAGAGTGTGTCAAGATGTTAATTGAGTAATAACTATATATTACAAATGCAGGATTAACTTGTTTTCTTTGAGATGCTGTGACCTAAAACTTATCCTTTATTTAGTTTTGTCCTGGAAAATAAAGTTCAGTGTTCTTAGTAGCCAAAATTTCAATTGAATTAAATGAAATGTTTCGGATATAGCACCAACAGTATGAAAAATATTTCGTATGATGTCTACAGTATATCTTTCCAAATGCTGCTTTAGCCATTGTGCGTTTTGTTGTTCCAACCTTTTTCGTGCAAAATGAAGTCCATGTATTTTGCTGTATAAAGCAGAAAATACCCGCCGTAAACATAGTCCTCTACGTAGCTGTATCTATATTTATATATAACAGGGGTATTTAAATGTCCTTCTCTATATCTAAGGACTAATCAAAGTTTCTGCAAACCCTCTTTATGATTTCTTTCTTTTCAAAATGCATGGAGATTTTTTTTATTTGCTTTGAATTAAAAGAATGTAATTGATTTTTTAAAAAAAAATGCTTATTGGTGTATTTTTTATGAAACGTTAGTACATTTGAAATTAAACTACATGACAGGTTTATGAGTTTAACACACCCATGACTCATTTAAAGCACTCAAGAACATTTCTTACCATGCATGATCTGTAATGTGGTGCATATTTTTTATTTGTGTGCGACCTAATTCTGGGTAGAGGGTTAAAATTCCAAAGAAATTTGAATTATGTGTCTCCTGAAAGAATTAGAGCCCCAATTAATTGTACCGACTGGAAAGTAACGACTGATAGTCAAACTGAATTTATTGATCCCATAACCTGGTGATCAAATACAGAATCAAATTTCTAGGATATGAATATCGTTCTGATTATTGCTTATCGTTTTTGATTTTCCCTATGTACAAAGCTTGTCAAAAAGTTCGTAAGCAATGACGTTTTTGTTAAAATTAATGGTTCTATATATATCATTTGCATACCAAAACCTTTCTCATGAAAAACCAAGTCAGGCAGATTTTATTTTTAGTGATGTAACTTTATATTTTTCGTAAAAATCGTCTTTAAAGATCGCGGATAGTGCGCACGGACCAAAGTTAAAATGCCATAAACTTTGAATTAAAGTGTTTGGATGAAAATGATTATTTTTATGTATAACAGGTCAAAGCTTAATAAAAATTATATGTAACACAAATAAAGAGGCTATAATCATTTTATTATATCTTAAGGTCGAGAACCACGATATTTTTATCAAAGAAAATATCGGTTTCTCATCGTATTCCCCATCACTGGACAATGTGACAGATACTTAACACTTGAACTGACGCAAAAAAGATTATTTTTAAAAAACTTCTCTGGGCCTTTGTAAGTCCGGCCAACCATGTCATTTTTATATACGTGGGCTGTTCAATAAAAAATGTCCTGAACTGTATGACATACAATACAGATATCATATGACATTAAAATTGGCTTTCTCTCAGAGGGCCTAGTATGTATACTACCCGTTTCCGACGTTCTTCAGTTGACATAGTGAAGATGCTTATAATTATACATGGTATATACATATCTGTAGCAAAGCATGGCAATTGAAGGTGATTAATCCAGCAATGATAGTAAAGCTTTGCAAGATTACATAAGACATGTTGAGCAACAGTCTCATGTTCGCAAAACACATGCAAAGACAGCTGCAATTCATCTTACGATCTTTATGTGATATCATGAAATCTATTTCTATATGTATTTATTCGTTTTTATTTATTTTTTCATATCGTTTTGAGATATAAAATCTTAAAATTTGATTAACCAAAAGTTTTATTGCGCACCTTGATTGAGTTGCCTGAATAAAGTTTTATTCTATGATTTCATTGGCTCTTTCATTTGATTGGTTATTTCCTATTTTTTCATCCAATAATACATTTTCATTTTAAGTATAAATTTACCGCGCTTTACCTTGTATATCAGAGCAGTAATACGTTTTCCAGAAAGAAGTATCTTTTTCAATCCAGTGTCCATCATACGCATCTTATGGTATGTAACTTGTATTTTTGATTATGTGTTTCATTGCCATATAAAGATTTGATTTACGTTATTATTTTGATTGCAAACGTTTTACTTTATTGTATTTTTGCATTCAAAGCTGTAACTGAATAGTAATGAGTCTATAAGATTTCAGTTTGAATTGTTTACAGTACACATTTTTTCATGGAGTTTTTTTTTCTTAAACGTATACTGTAGGTAAATTATCTCAAATGTTATTCTCTCAAGTTTTGTAATTTTGACTTATTTTGTACTTTGTTTATTTTAGATCAATGCCTTTATTTCCTGAATAAATTATGAAAACATAACATCTGCCTTGCTGCTCGGTTACATTTTAAAATCGTACATCACTCTTACGAGTACATAAAACGTTATTAGACGTTCGTACTAATATTAGTGCGTTGAATTGCGATAGTTCTGATCGCATTTGGTCGCGTCTGAATAGTGTGCTGTTGACTATTTTGAGGAGACTTGATGTGACCACTAAAACACATGCAATGAATGCGAGACATCGTGCAACGTATGCGAGAGCTCGTGCGAAGCTAAATTTTTCCGATCGCAAAGTGTTGTAAAGTGCTCGTGCGCCAATTGTGAAAGGGCCTTAAAGAATCGGTAAACTAGAGTGAAAATAAAAAGAATAAACAAAGTTGCTGTAAAACTTGATAAAAATCCCAAAGAAATATTAACTGAAAAATGTGACATTTAAAGCAACCAATACCTGTTTTATAGACAAATGAGCAGGTGGATTTCAATGTTATAAATTATATAATAGGCATCACAAATGGGTACCGTCATTGCCAACAAAAAATTATACTGTTTGTCAGATTTCAACAAAAATACTTGATGATGTAGGATTGACATTAAGACAAATAGCAAATTTGATAAAGATCACATCGGGGGTAGTTTACACTGTTTTGAAGAAACGTTTGACGGTAAAAAAAAGCTTACTACTCAAAGGTCACCCTATATTTTGAAAAATGAGTGAAAACGACAGCGTGTTTGAATGTCTTAACAATTATTATAAAATATCAGCAATTGGAGTTATCCACGGTTTTGATATTCAAACAGATAATGGAACTTTAATCTATTGCTTCAAATCCTCAAAACAAAAGATACCATAAGATGTACTTGACAAAACCAGGGACAGATTAATATGCAATGTTCTTTAATATTAGTGGTATTTTTGTTCAAATTCGTATTCGAGGAGACAGTTTAATTTCTGGATGAGTCTAGAAAACATTTTTCTTGCAAAAAAAATCGAAAGGTTTATTGAGGAAGGACACAGAATCAGGAATCCACTACATTAAATTTCTTCATGGCAGCGTCCAAACCCGCACGCCCTGAAGAGTAAATTTTCGGGGTACACAGATAGTTAATATTCTTTCACATTAACAATGTTCGCCAGATCTTTACCTTTTGACTTATTTCTATTTCCAAACTTGAAAAAAAAACCTTTGATAAGGAAGAAAAAAGTCCAGGAAATCATTTGATCTGCCATTTTCTAGTACATGTATACCAAGGGTCATACCCAAAAATGAGTTCTAAAATCAATCGGAAATTGGATAAAAAGTTTACGGACATGTGTTGTAATTAAAAGAGATTAATAGGTAAAATAATGAAGACAAAATCATTGAAAAACGTCTTTTGCTTCTTTCCTAGCACCGAGTTCATTACTTATTAAACAGCCCTCGTATAAAAAACGATTTCTTATCGTATACCCATCGCTGGATAGTGTGACTGATACTTTAAGGACTACTTCTGTCTAGGCCAATGTACACCGATGTTGGGGAATCTCTCACACCACGAGTTACAGCCGATTACCGCCGGTGTACAGCCACCGGCCAGGAAATGTGACTATGACATTACACAGTTTTAAAAAGCGAAGAATTTAAAAGAATTCCGATAATAATAAACATGAAAAAAGGGCACATTGAAAGAGATATGTTATGTGCATTAGACCGATTAACCCATTTTCTTTTGTAAAAAGATTTATTCATAGATTGGATATAGCTCTTTGTCATTTGCAATGTCATCGTGTTAGGAAAAAAACAGTAAAAAAATCGACATGGTGGATTACGTTTTCATTGTTTTTTCAAGTGGAAAACATAAGAAGTATCTAATATGGCGAATGTGATGTAAATGACATAAGCATCGGAAGCAAATTGAAAGTGTAGGGGGACT